>NC_143013.1:216128516-216381016 GCF_055824585.1 Amblyomma mixtum
GGAAGGCGTGGTACGTTAGAATCTTGGCATTAGCATACATAAATATATACGAACTCCAGTCGCTGATCAAAAAGTTGGAAAATAGTCATTCGTTTTTTAGCCTGCGTCAATCCATCTGCTTTTATGTTTCATTGTGTCCATGCTAGCTTCAGTTCACGCATGTATATATACAGTGATTCAACCCCTTTTAATTTCAACTGCAAGAGCCTGGGTAAAATGTCAGATGTGTTGGAATGTCTGAATTGCAATAACGGCACTGAGTATCGCACCGAACATTCTCAATGTAAATTATTGGAAGGTCTGAATTACTCAAACGTCCTCAAAACTCTCAAAGAAAAGTCACATCATAGTGAATTTATGTTATAAAAACGTAGGGGGGGGGTTACCTGCCTATGATGCAAGATTTTTTGTCTATGATGCAACCAAGATTTTTTGCAGTTGCGTCTAGTATTTTACTCTGTCGGGAATGTCAAAGCACGATGTAAACGAAAAGTTAAAGCAGCGGCTAGGCCCCATCCTGGTATCCTGAAGTGAAACACTGAAAAACAAAGTCTGAACCATTCAGAGTCATCACGCCTGCTTCTACGAGCACGTCAAAGCTGCAAAGGCAACAGTGCACTAGGCAAATCACGGTTAAAGAGGGATATACTTCGACGATCGCTCACTGTGCCTCTCATACCGTGACACAGTCGCTTGGTGGAAATGGGCAAAGTTAACCAGCGTGAGTCCAGCTGCGCTCGAATTAATGAGAGTCCAACACCATATACTTGAGCAGTCGTTGGGTGAAACCGGCTGGTTTTCCTAATTAACTGGGATCGAATTAGAAGGTGTCACTAACTTATATTTTATGGCCTCACGAAGTTCACTGTTTTGCCGCCGTGGTGGCTCAAGGGTTATGACACTCAGTTGCTGACCCGAAGGACGCGGATTTGACCCCTACCTCAGCAGTCGAATTTTGATGGAGGCGAAAATGTACAAGCCCGTGTACTGTAATTCGTTAGCGCATGTTAACGAATGACAAGTGGTCGAAGTTTCTGGAGCCCTTCACTACTGCGTCCCTCATAGCGCGAGTCGCTTTGGGCGTTTTTCCACGTTTTTCCGAGAACAGTTTCTCATTGGAATGCTCTACCGGAGAACTCTCCGTTGTTTTGTAATCATTCTTGATTTTCACTGCTGGCTTAGTAGCTGTGCTGTAACAGCGTTCTCAATTGTACTTTTGCGTTGCTTGTTTTGTTGTATTTATATCGTTCGTTACTATCACACTTGTTTTGCTTTTCCCTCCTGTATGTATTTCCCTCTCCTGCTTGGACATACAGCATGTCCTCAGTATTCAATAAATAAAAATAAATAAATAAATACCAAAAAGTTCAGCATTTTCTCCCTGTGGTCCATACTGTCTGCTCCACCTTCGTTTACCAGTATTCCTAATTTTCCGCACAAGTTTCTCTAAACTTCACTAGCCACTTCGTAAAACGACAACAAAAAGACGTTCGCGGAAAATACATTTCCGGAACACGCAGCCAACCGTAGAGAACGCTCTTTAATGAATGCTTTTATTTTAATCTTATCTTGGAATGCGCACAAACTGCACTCTAGGAGAGGGCAAGCGTAGCTAGGCGGAGATCAAGAAGTCTGGGGGGGCAGGTTGGTAGCGGCTGGCACACTGCAGGAATAATTGGAAAGTATTGGGAGAGGATTTTGTCCTGCAGTGGGCGTAATCGGGTTGAGGATGCTGATGGCGATGTTATTATAATACAAACACGACTATGATAACTATAACGCTAATGAAAAATGCCTACATTAAATATTTCCGCAGCAAGAAAGAGTACAGGAGGGGAGCATACAAAGACGCTGTGTTAACGCAGTCTCCTACTCTACAGATTTAAAGCGTTTTCCCTCTTATTCGCGTCACAACCGATTGAAGAGTACTTCCCACCAAGTTAATTGGTCGCCATTTCAACGTATTTCAGCAGCTATTTCCAATGTGGTCGACATTTCAGCAGAGACGCGCTTCATAGACGTCTGCGGCCATGTAAATAAAATGAGAAGACTACATTTCGCTGCATATTTTAGCACACCACAAGCATTTCCTCTTGGTAGAGTTCCTCATTCTTTCGCATTATTTCATGCCCAAACTTTCAGCTACTTAGGGGAATTTAACCGTTATTGAAATAGGCGGTAAATGTTTTTAGGAGTGCATTTTATTTCAGACCACTTTTGCAAATACAATGGGAGTCAGCACATACAACGGGGAATGACATGAAGATCCCCTTTCAGCGGGTGCCTTAAAGGGGCCCTGCACCATAATCTGAGTGCATTGTTTTGCTTCCTATGGCGACGCTATTACCACCGGTCATAACACGCATATTTCTGTATTAAATATTTTAAGTTGCTCGAGAATCAAAATCATGGCACTGACGGCGTCGGCACACAGCGGTGGTCTTTTGCATTTTTGCAGCGGATATGACTTCAGCTGGCGAGCGATTATGATTGGGTGAACAACTAATAACAAGCTAATTGTGTTCGTGAGCAAAAATATGTTATGTTTTGTTGTGTCCTTTTATATTAAATTTAAAAAACTAGCATCTTTTCTTACGCAAAAGTATTTCAAAGCTTGTTAGAAAAAAAAAGCCCCAGCAAAGGCGCTGGCTTTTACTTTGCATCAAAGAACTTCGTGGCCTCCTGCTGCGCCGCTCTGCCCAAGCTCCGCCCACAACCGGCGTCGCACTTCGCCGCCGTGCAGCCTTGTTGGCTTGGTATACAAATATCGCAAGGAAAGACAAGATCGCCTTGTTATCAGAAAGACTGCCAGCTATACTCGAGCAGCGACAAAGCATGCCTGCTTATGTTGCGAGCTTACGGCAACGGCACCACTCGCGGGCGCTCCGGGCGACGAGCTCTGCTGCTACCTGGCTGCCGTGGTTGTCGCTAGGCCTATAGCTCGTTTCGCGTCGAAGCCACAGCGGCCGGCGCTTCGGAAGGCGCCTGCGCTATAATAAAAGGCCTACTCTTCACACCGCTTTTCTGTCAACAGCATTATCTCGCAATAAAATAATAGCGTGGTCAATTTCCGCTACGCCCTCAGCAGCGGAGCTAGCGGGCGCCAGTCGAGCCGGGCCGCAACGTCGGGTCAGAGGCAGCTGCGAGGCGGTTCTCGCAACAAATTCGCTCGTGCCACAGTTGCCCCTTTTACCAGCAACTCGGTATTGGCCAGTGACCCAAAAAAATGATATATTTCTCATTTTCCTATTCCAGGCTTTATTACTGACGTCAAGAACACTCTTTAGCTCGTTTTTATGACGCCGGCAGACGGGATCCCGTCTGCCGCCGTCCAGGCTGGCCGGCCGGCAGACTCGGCTTACTTCACGTTCGCACAAGAAAATGCAAAAACAGCCATGCTCCATGAAAGGATGCTTTCTAGATTCGATCAACGACAGCATGCCTGTACTAGAGTGGAGCTTTCGGCTCCTTCGCTCCGTCTCAGTCTAGCGCCCACGTGCTTGTAACCATAGAAACGACGCCGTCAGCGACCGCGGAAACGTGTTACAGCGACCAGGAAACTTGAGAAGCTATCTTCCGGGACGTTGTGGTGACGTGCTCGTGCACGCTGTTTTGATTGGTCTCGCCGCGTGTCGTCATTGGGTGAGTGAAACGGCAAAGAGAAGACCGGGAAAATTTGAGTCGAGGGCAATTTTTTGTTTGCTTGTATTTTGAAAATTCATTCCTTAATAACTCCCGTTCTAGTGCACCGATTCATGTAATTCTTTTTGATTCGGTATCTGCGTGGCATGAAGAAATCATCTAAAGCATATGAAAAAAGCGTTGCTGGGCCCCTTTAAGCCCTGCACGTCTGTGTTGCTGACATTCAGGATGCCTCGTGTTTCATATTTTGATGTCTCTCGAATTGTGATAAAGGACAGCAGGGGTTAAGACTGTCTTAATCGGCAGGACACACGAGGAAAAAAATGAGCGCTCACTTAAGGTGCCAGTTTTCTTTCTTTTTGCTTAAATAGTTTACAATGCACCCTTTTAATCTTCTCATACGTTATCGCTGTTAATAAAGACGCAGAACTCATCTGCACTTTTAAATCTTGTAATTCCTTTACACATTTCTTTCTTTCTGTGCCCCAATGATGAGCGCAATTTTATGAGCATGTGCGAGCATGAAATCATTAAAAATAAAATTTTCTCCTTTAACCTTTTAACAAATATCGACACCTTCCGCGCAGTATGGGCTATAAGTATTGGCTTTCAGGAAATGAAATGACGCAGTACCTGCTTCAAATATACCGGTGGACACCGGAACCATGCCGTAGGGGAAGTGATGAAGCCGGGAGTGAATGTAGAAAGGAAGAAAGAGGTGCCTTAGTGGAGGTCTGCAGAATAATTTCGACCCCCTGGGGACCTTTAGCGTGCACTGACATCGCACGGGCGACTTTTTTGTTTCGCCTCCAATGAAACGCGGCCGTCTCGGTTGGGTTTGAACCCAGGTACTCCGGCCCTGTAGACGAGCGCCTTAACCACTGAGGGGTCATCCGCCGTCTCAGCTGCGATGAATTTCGTGTTGACATTTTAAATAAACGGTGATCTTCATTTCATCAGCAACACAGTTGATTACCTTTGTTCAGGCTATATTAGGAACTGATTACCTCTTAAGTTTCCAAGAGACACTCGGTTTATACAACTCGTTCCGGTGAAAATAACAACGGCATTAATAACAACGGCATTAAACCTCACATTTTAAGTGCACGTCTGCACTATTCAGATTAAAAATGTCAAAGAGGGCGAAGCCTGTCATTAGAAAATTAACATCGAATCCTTTTTGGGAATGGTTCGCCTGATATTAGAGTGCAGTATTTTACTTGAGATAGATAGAAAATAGCCTGCTATTTTCACAAGGGTGCGCAGCTTTATCATAAAATTCGTGGGTCAGTATGTTGCAATACCAAGGCCCATTCGCACTATCTTGCGCACGGGGATGTTTCTGACAATGGGCGAAGAAAGAGATGTGAGTCCCCGCCTACGCCGAACAATTTTTATACTGTTACGCTTGCCCACGTTGCTATAGAACGGTATCAGAACCAAGATCAAAGTGCGAGGGCTCTGCCTGCGGCTGGTATGAGCTTCTCAGTGGTGTCTTTTATTTACCCATCCATCTTGTCAATACATCTATCCCCTTCGTCACAACTAGTTGGAGGTTTCCGGACAGTTGTCCTGGACCTTGCCGGGCCTCGACTGAGCGGACAATTGCCCGGGTCACTACTGTACCCAACCGACATTGTTACGAGGTGGCAAGCCTAGTAAAAGGACGACATGATGACAGATGATAATATGGTTTAATGGCTTCGGACCTAGCACGAGCGCTCCTTCCCACGCCACTGCCCTCTTCTTCGTCTTCGTAACATGACCCGGGTCCTCCGAGTGATCGTCCCGATCGATTGCTTAAATTCTCAATGAAGAGGTGGCGATGGACATGATCACAAAGGACAGAAGAAGATGAGGGCTTGCCACCAAGATGAACGAGATAATCTGGTGAACGGTTGTCCCTGGAACTTCAGGTCCAGCGGTCGGTCGCCCACATCCAAAGATCAGGGTTTGAGGACTCGCCGGACAGCTTGGGCGGGTGTGCCGCCTTGATTCGGGTCGTCGTCGGGTCATACTGCGTCTGGTCCTGGTCGTCGTGTGTTGTGGTCAGGGCTGGGGACGGGGCTGGGGAAAGGGGGAAAGTGGCCAGTCGGATCTGGTCAGGTCGGGCTCGGGTTGAGCCGGCGGCGGAGTCCAGGTCCCCTCGGCCAACGACGAAGGCGAGCAGAAGGTGGCGATGCTCCAGGGACCAGGATGACGATGCGGAACCCGCACCTCACACCTAATGTTACGAGGTGGCAAGCCTAGTAAAAGGACGACATGATGACAGATGATAATATGGTTTAATGGTTGTGGGCCTAGCGCTAGCGCTCCGTCCCGCGCCACTGCCCTCTTCTTCGTCTTCGTAACAATAGGACGAGCCAAGATGGACACATACGTTTTTTCCAGCCGGACCTGTACGAGTGTAATCCAGGCCGCGAGCGCCAGACCTAGACCAGTTCCTGGCCGCACCAATCTGAGGTTATAACATCCTTCGGTAGTGTGGATGAGGATGTTGAAGACTGGCTGACGCACTTCCAAACGTGTCTGAAACTATAACCGCTGGAACCAAACCATGCAGCTCGTCAGCGTCGCCTTCTTTATAAGAGGTTGAGAAGCAGTCAAGAATAAGAGGGACGAGAGGAGATATACACTTATATTGAAATGAATTCAAGCGCACAGGAACACGCACACAAGAGGAGGAACACACAGGACAGGCGCTAACTTCATCTGATTTATTCGCAGGTAAGAGAGCGAAAATATATATATAAAACGAGACATGCGCAGTAAAGAAACAGATCGTCATATCACCATGCGTGCTCAAGGTATCTGTATTCTGCCTGCAAAAGATTAACTGACGTGTCACTCACACAGTCATGCTCCCTCTTCCTGATGTGAAAGGCTTCTAATAATTCACGTGCCGTCTTATCAGCACCTCTGCCAAGAATCTTTACCTCCTTCAGCCGCGGCTCGCACGCTCTGCAGTTCGCACAATGGTCTGCCAAATGTGTCCCTCCACCCCTTAGTGCCCGTAGATGTCCCCCCGCCCGGTCATTGACACACTGCCCAGTCTGGCCTATGTAAGCCCTACCGCAGGTCAAAGGTATCTCGTAAACGACACCGGAACAGCAGTCTACATACTTCTTTGAGTGCTTCTTCCTGCAGCCACTCTTCTTTTCCGCACACGAAATGCGTGAGCAAAGTTGGGCGAGTTTCTTCTGCGCGGAGAACACCGCAGGAACGCCGTGTCGGCTTGCCACTTTCTTCACATGATGGGCAACCATGTGGATGTACGGAACGACTACTGGTTTGAAGGGGTTCCTTTCCAGTACCTTCGCTTTGGCGAACATGACCTGCTTGGTTTTCCGAAGTAGGGCCTCGGCCACACAAACAATGACTGCGCAGGGGAACCCAGCCATAAGTAGCCGGTGTACTTGCTTATTAAAGCTACACTGCATAGCATGCGGGCACGACTTCGAGAGAACAGACCCCAGGCATAGGTCGGCAATAGACCTCTTGACAGTTTTCGAGTGAGCAGAATCAAAAGGTAAAAGCTCTTTCTGTGCCCTCGGAGCGTACTCCCAACATACATGATCAACTCCTATAGTAAAATTGACATCTAAAAGCTGCAACGAACCTTGTAAAGGAAGTTCGTGCGTAAATCTCAATCCCCTCCAGTTCTGCTGAAAGCTCTCCAGGATGCTGCCAACTGCGTCGGTGTAAGAAATGTTGTATGGTTTTTTCAAAACAATAAGAAAATCGTCTACGTGCCTAAAAACTTCCAGCACTCCTTTCGCATTAAAGCTTTGCTCAAGGGCGTGGTCAATAAAAGCTAAAAACAGGTTACAAAGCACAGGGGCTACGCAGGACCCAATGCAGATCCCTTGTCTCTGACGATAAAATTTATTCTCAAAAGAGATAAAAGTAACACCTAAATAAAGCTCAAGAACGCGCATAAAATTGTCCACTGTAAGACCACATGAGTTCTGGAAATCCACCTCTCCACTTTCTTCTATCGCGCTCCTAACACCGAACAAATCCTCGTGGGACACAGAATAAAACAGATCTTCAACATCTACAGAGAACATATACCCAACTGAAGAATTACCCTCGAGAAACCATACAACCTGTAGCGAGTTTTTTACAGTGAAGGGGTCATGGACCTTTAGAGAGCCTAGGTGTTTCTGCAGGTACCTACTGAGGACGTGCTGCCATGTACCGTTTTCGCTTACTATACACCTAAACGGTGTATCTACCTTATGGGTTTTAGCTGTGAAAAACACGGTGAGGGCATTAAACTTAGACTCAACAATGCTATTCGCTACGCCGTTCAGCTCTAATTCCCTGCACATGGCCGCCGCCTTACATTTCACTCTAGTCGCACTGGATTTCCCTGTCCTGAAGTTCTTGGTGATAGCCTCTTCCGCTGTCTTCTGGTACTCCTCCTCCGCCAGCACAACAAAGCCTCCCTCCTTGTCTGATTGGAGCAGTTGCAGATGATTCTGTTGGAAGAAGGTAACCACTTTTCCCAACTCGTCTTTGGAACGACTAGTGGTGGCCTTGCTCGTAGTCTTCATAAGCACATCCACTCCATCAAGCAAACAACGTTCTTGATTTTCATTCGTTGCTTTTCTTGCAATCTGCCATTTCAAAGCGAGCAACTCATGTGCGGGACACTTGGTTCTCTACTGAATTTTGGTCCCTTTTTCAAAATATCGCTAACGCGCTCCGGAACAACGTCACCAATAATTGTCAAATTCTTCTGCGTCAAATCCTTCTTCTGCTTGGCCGCTGTCGAGCGCAACACTTGGTTCAAGGTCTGTGCCCATAGGGCCTCCGTCAAGCTAGCCGCGAGGCGACTGATGGCACGCAGCTTGATCTCAGCAAGCCATCCAGGATCCAACACATAACATAGCACACGCAACTGGTCTTGACACCTTCTAACTTGTCGCCACAGCTCACACCTCAAAAGCTTCAACAAAAGCTTCAGATGACCTGTCCTGTGTGTTCCTCCTCTTGTGCGCGTGTTCCTGTGCGCTTGAATTCATTTCAATATAAGCTATGCACCATCTGGCCCAAACAGAAGTTTTGTTAAAAGAGATATACACCACGACGACCGGACTAGAAGCTATGTTTTAATGAAAAGAGTAACCTCCCAGCAATGCTAGCCTGGGCAAGCGTTACAAAGCCATCGCCACAGTACACAAATAAAAAATGAATAAGAAGCGTGCCTATCGCCGGCGATCTACGAAGGGAACTTCTTTTTCCAGCAAGCGCACTGAAGTGGTACTGATACAGTTATCGTCGTGCATACTGATGAAGTATGCTTGTAGAATTTCTATCTCCTCTTTGCCCCAACCTCTGCCAAGAACACTAAGATTGCCGAACAGAGGCTAGCATCCACACTGTCTGCAATGACGTGGCAAATTTGCTCAATCATGAAAAGAACCCAGGGACTTGCGTTGACGCAACCGATTATTGATGCATCGGCCAAACAAGTCCATGTAAATTTTTTCGCAGGTAAACGGGAAGTTATAGAGCACGCGCTTGGCTCAAGGCATGAAGAGATTCTCATGCTCTGGTCAGAGATGATTTTTAGACTTGCCTATTGAGATGCACGAACATAAACCGGAAAGCTTTCAAGGGGCAGAAAACACGACGTCGATGCCCTGCTTTACAGCTACTTTCCAAATGTTGGGGTCTACCTTGAGAATATACGGTATAACTTCAAATACCCTTCCTTTAGTTGCTGGTTGTCCTCGTCCTGACTGGTTCTCCTCTTCGTCGCGTACTAACGGCCCAGATTTCTGCTCTTTTGAAAAACCTTCTTTCTCTCTGGCACAGCGATTGTGTGGTTCGAGAACCACGAAGACGTTTACTAAGGCGACGCTATTTCGCGTCATGCTCTCGCCTTCGCGTACGACGTTGTCGTTTACTCTGACACAATCGAGGACCCCCCCCCCCCCCCGACCTCCTGAGAGACGTCCTGGGAAGTCGCAGAGCAGCTCTCATCACGCTCAGCCCCGCAAAGAGGTAAATCTGCTAGGCTCAGGTGGTCTTGCTTGATTATCAAATGGAAAGGGGACTGGTGTCACCTGAGACAAAGAAGCTTTGTGCATCCTGAAATTTCCGCCACCTAAAGACATTAGCGGAGTTCGCTGGCATATCGGCATGATGGGATACTGTCGCCAGTACATTGCCAACTGCATGCTACTGCAAGTGCCCTTAGCAGGGTTGCTACGAAAATCGTTTCCATGGAAGTGGGGAGAGGAGCAGGAAAGTAATTTTCGTCAGCTTTCGCAAGCTGCCCGATCTTGTAAGACGCACGGATATTGGAATGTGTGGGTGCTATTTGAGAATTACAGGAATTGGCGAGCTGCACTCTGCCCCTGAGGCCGATAAAGGTTTTCTTCTCTATTACGTGACGGTGGTCAAATCCGATTACTCAGTGGCAGAAGAGGCATGCCTGGGCATTATCCTCACCCTCAGAAGGTTCGAAATGTGCGTAGAGAAAACAAAGATCACGATCGAAGCAGTGGTTTTCAACTTACGGAAATCCGGCTGCTAAAGAGACTCGGTTAGCGGGTGAGTCAAGCTTCCAAAGGTCAGCTTTTTTTCCGCAGCCCTTTGATGGGCCTACGCATACATGAAAAATAAAGGTTTTGATTTGAATAATTTGAAATACCTATGCAAGGCAAGCTGAACGCTTGCGCTGGGGGCCCCGACACTTCAACGCTTAAAGTTCGGACTACCCTACAGGAAATGGTCATCAAAGTTCAGCTATTCTGGCTACTGGTAAATTACATCCGAGCCTTCATTTATATGTATATCCGTAAAAGTTGAACCAGCGGACACTGAATAAGTGGAAAGAAGAGAAGAGCACCGTCTTGCCCTCTGCAGAACGAGCTCGCTGTGGTAAATGCACTGTCTGGAAAACCTCGAGAGACCTTGCGCACAGATGCACAGGGCTCCCCCACTATTTTG
Source organism: Amblyomma mixtum (assembly GCF_055824585.1). Lineage (NCBI taxonomy): Eukaryota > Metazoa > Arthropoda > Arachnida > Ixodida > Ixodidae > Amblyomma > Amblyomma mixtum. Next base: position 216,139,125 of record NC_143013.1, read on the forward strand.
CATACACGAGAGAAGAGCTTCCTAAGGGTCATTTTTAACAGGAACGCAAGAAGAGCAGACGGTAAAAGTGCTAACACGCAAGTGATGCTTCAGTTTAATGGAGGCAGTGTATACGCCCAGAGAAAACATTTAATAGAGTAGAACAGAATAATGAAAGGCACACGACATCAGTCACTGCCAGTGTGCATAGTAGGGATAATAGGCTAAAAAATAAGCATGTTTATGTTTCTCAGTATATTTGTCTTTAGATAACCATTGATTAGTTAAACACACACCGGTTTTACTGATTTTAATTGTCTTTTATTATTCTATTTTTATCCATGTGTTGCTCTCTCTCTGCGTATACGTTGTCACTTTGCAAAGACGCAGCAATTGCGAGTTAGCTTTCGTCCCGTTTACCGACATTAAATAACATTCCTAAACATCAGCAGTACTCTCGATGCAAAGCAGCTGGATTCTTTGTCTTTGTGAGAAAGAGTCTCCGACGAGTCGGCGAAATTGCGCCTTAGGGTCACTGTACCTTCAAGCTAAACCTAGCTTGTCTGGTATTGTAAGTTATATAACTGCCGCCTGGACGCAGACAGAGTTGCCAAGAAATACATTACAGAAAACAGGGCTCCGTTCGGGTGTTTAAAACAAGGATTCATGATAAACTGCGGGGCACCGCTTTGCGGCACTTTCAGTGTGGCGACGGTCAAGGGAGCGCCCTCGGAAGACGTGACGGAGGCTTTGTCGGTTCGCTATATGCATGGGAATGACGCCTGACTTACTGTCTTTCTCAGGAGTAACCGATCAATGGATTTAGTTTGTCAGTCGTGAAGTAGAGAACTTAACGCGAGCCTTAAGCTCTAAGGTATGGAGAACCTTTTCCTATACTTTTCAGTACATCGTGGTCCGTAGGAATGCCTCAAAGGCTCCACAATACGGCTGAGCAGCACATCTCGTGGTTCGGTTAACTTTGGCTTAGGGGTTACGGGCGTACGTACTATGCGCTCAGTACGATGTACAATACTCCTGGAGTGAACAATCGAGGTTCCTGCTGTATGGCAAATCAATGCGCCTTCATAAAGAGCATTTTGTGTACTTTTTGCTTTGCATCGACGGTTGACTGCATCAAATCCCACCATCACTGGGTTCACAGTGATTCGAGAACTGAGCTGCTACAGGTGTTGGCATGATACTTTAAAAAGTGTATTCGAAACCTATACTCGATATCCTCCAAAATTGTCTTTCTATTACCGATACAAGATACAGAACCGAAATTTATTTCCGATAGACACAGTCGATATTTTATCGTGGGCACATCTAAACATCGCTGAAAATGGCAGTTCAAGAAAGTTGGTAATACAATCTGGTAAGTTAAGAACTTTTACGTGATTTTACGCTCCATTTGTGTATCGATATAGCGCACCGTGGTTAAACAATTTAAACTAGTCCGGCTGCACGGGAGTTTGCTACTTCCACTCCCGGCGCAGTTTTTTTTTTTAGAACTTTTAGAATTGGACAAAATCCATGGTTGCGTTGCTTCGATTTTCTATAAGCAGCCTAGCATGGTATTTTTTATGCTAGCATTCTTCAATCCTCGCTGGAAGCACTTGAGTGCATACGAATAAACATGGATCACTTTTAATGCTTTTGGATTGTCACTTCAGCATTTAACGTGTTGCCCCTGTCTTTGCCCAGTGCCAAAAGATGCAGTCCTCGTATGCTTGCGAAAACCGAACTTTTTTTCCCCAGCAGTCGCTGTTTGAAGGTGAAAATTCTGCGAAAAAAGCTACCAGGCAAATAGTAAAAAAGCGCCGAAAGTTTTTTATACGCAGGACATATATTCCTAACGTCTGTGCTCAAATGTTACTCATTGTTAACCGTATTAAGTAACAGTATTGGCTCAAATTGCCGGCCTGAAGGAACCCCGCGAACGGCCACTGTATAAGCGAAGCAAAAAAATAACAAGGAATTTCGACAGGAGCAACGCCAGTAACTTATACCGGAATTTTAATTTGTTAGGGTTAAGGCTACCGTTCTACTGGAAATCAGATGTCGGCGTTGTTCGCGCTGTGAGCGATAAAACAGGTGGCTCACCTGCCACCCATACTATAGGAACGTGACCTCATCGCACCTGCCAATCGTGGCAGGTGGCAACCTATCCCTAGGTTGGTGAACAAGCATCCCACTATGACAAGTTGCAATTACATTAATGATTGGTCGTGCGATATTGCTCAGAGGGTAGCAACCTGGGTCTCACAAGCTCTCCAATGGCTGCGTTTCGAATAGTTACCTATCGGGGCACTGGTGCGTCGCTTAACTGCTCCACCACTGAGTCATGTTTGGTGCAGGAGCTTCCCGTGGTCTACGAATGCAAAGTAGAGAATGAACGCCCGTGCGAAAGTAATACATAAAAAATTCCTAGGCTGCTCAAAGCACTATTAACTCTATCGAGTCAAATCGTTAACTCATTCACACCGGAACATCAGAAATTTGAAAAGATTAAAATACATTTCGTTATAAAATGGTTACATAAGTTCACAATACAGAAGCACCTTTTTATTGGTGGAAATATTTTTGTTGACACCGACTTTTGAGCCGTAATATAATGCAGGATACAATGCAATTTCGCAACCTGGCCACCACCCACTGAATCTCAAGGAAAATGATTAAACATAGCGTTTCGCTGTTAATTTCAGCACGCTACATGTTCTTGTTGATAAACATGAGAGCACGCTCAGACATTGGTACTTTACACGCGAAATAAATTTGAAATGGTTCTGAGGAGCACCATATTTCTTTCAAGTTACTATTCTGATTGTGGCCCTAGGTTTTTCAGCTCTGTGATTGCCCCCCTTAATCACCTCATGAAAATGTGTTCGGCGCGTCCATGACCCGTCATTTATTTTGCTCATATTTAAGATTCATGGAATGGGTATTTGTAGCCGTCATTAAGTATCTAGGTAAACTCTGGCTGAGACATAAGCAGTTATGAAGCAGGCAGTCCTAAGTGGCAACGACTGAGCTGAGGCCTGACTGCAGAAGCTGTTATTGTTTTCAACAGATCGTACACAACGTGCCCTTCTTTAAAAAAAGTTCATATGTCAGCGCCAGCTGTGGAACTACCGAGAGCACATTCACCGAGAGCAAGAAGGGCGCGGATTCTTTGTCAGGCATCCATTTGCCTTTTAGTCTACGCCCTGGGCAACTGTACCATTTAGTTGTCTAAATAAACACTTTGACTTTTACCCTATTAGCGTGAGGTCGATTCGTTCAATCGCCCCTCTCTTCTTCTGAAGCGCTTAAAAAATGGATACGCGTTTTATAGACGAACATGTGTGAATATTCAACCGAATATCAAGAGATACACAACCTGTACTCCTTTAGCATGATATCAGTCCTTGAAGTCCTCCATGAAATCGCAGTATTGACCTAAGTATGGAGAATTTATGCTGCGGTTGATAACGGACTGACGCTGGTCAGCAACAAAGTCGATAAAGCGGACTCGAAACATGGTTATTATGAGAGTGTTACAGCTATTTTCAGGTTCAGCGCACAAGCTGATTGTCAGTCATCCTTGTGTAAGTTTTTCAGCACTTGATTGCAAAGAACATATATTTAATAAAACAAATTCTAGTCGTCACACAGCAAAAAAAGTCGGCCGGGTTGGAAGTATACACAAACTGCGTTTGATAAGAAATATACGTCATCCAGTAAAGGTCTTCTCGACAACAACAAGTGGGAAGGAAACAAAATATGCGATATGAGGCACGTTGGTAGAATTTACAGAGTGCAGAGCTGCTTTCTTTTTCCGCCAGCTGGAAATAAGACGGTCGCCTAAAGGCTATCTTAGAAAAAAAGCATCTTTCAAAATATTTTTCTCCTCGACACCGGTGGCATCTGCGACAGTCATGACGTTCACAGCTTGCCAATTATAATCACCGCTTGGTTCGTTTGGCTCATGATAACTTTCTAGGGGCTATTGACAACGCTTCTTCTGCGATATTCTGATTGGGATCTGCAGAAAAGTGGCCAACGTCCCTTTCAGTTCTTCGTCTTCGTAAAGATAACTTTTTCTTCTCATTTTAAGTGATCAGTCAATGTCAGCCAAGAAACCCGGCGAAAACCCTGTGCGTCAGAGCGACAACACTTTGATATAGGCAGGTGCCTCAGGAGAGGAAACTGAGAGAGTTAGTTTTTAGGCAAGGAGCAGTAAATGTTTCGCCTTTGTGGACACCGCAGTCAGCCCGTGGGCATAGGGATGAAGAAAGTAATGAAACAAGGAAGAAAGACATACCTCATTGGAGAGTTCGCAAAGAATTTTCGCAATATTGCGTTCTATATTCCGCATTTATATTGCACAGCATATGAATTTCACCTCCATCGAAACGCGTGCGCCTTTCCTGTAAACCATTTAGCGCGCTCAAACGCAGTCGGAAATGCTGCCCAGGTGGAAGCGGCAAGGCGGGTATAAATATGGGGTATCGTCCTGTGCACATGTGAACAGAATCCAAATTCCACGATGGTAACAAATTGCGGCTGAACAAAAGACTATAAAACGTAGACAACCACGAAAATGTGTTTTGTAATTGGGAATGTACTCTCGTAGAGTCAAGTGCCGCAAATTGCCAAATAATCGGCCATGACAAGCCTGTTATGTGTTTGCTGCAATAAATAAACATAAAATAGCTGAATGATGAGCTCGATTAGCGATGAGTCCTCAGCAATTAAGTGTGTCTGCAACAGAGCGTGCTTCTTCTCATCACCCAACGATGTTCCTTTGCAGTATAAGGCAAGGAGCTGGGACCCTTACTTTCAAAGATCCAGAGAGCTAGTCCTCCTCCTGTTTCTAATTCGAAACCATTGTACCGTTAGCGCCAAACCCGAAACCCAAAACCGAAACCATTCGCACAAAACCCGGAGTCCGCCGCCGTCCATCGCCCGAAATGAAGATGACGTCAGAACAGCGGTCTGCGGGGTCAAAACAGATCTAGGCGAACATGTGTAGGCCTGAATGACGTCGCATAACGTCTGAAAGTAATGACTGAAAGTCATTTTACAACGTAACATGTCTCAGCACTTTATTAATTTCGCATTCTGGAACGTAAGCAGTACTAAGTGCAACTGCCGAATTATTTATTCAGATAAGGCAAGTGCAAGCGTTACATCTAAGATGCGGTCTTCAATTTTCTTTGGTAATTAGGCAATTGCTTTTAAAATTTAGGCTTTTTCTACTGGAATATTGGCGTTGACGCAATGTTTATGAAACTAGGCCTCTAGTCTTGCTATCTTAGTTCGCACGAGCTTTGCTACGGATATCGTGTCATTTGAGTGTAGTGTAGTTCATGTTTTTTTTTTTGTTTTATTCCACTCGATATGCATGAATCACTGCAAATAAAGAAAGGTCTATATTTGATACGAATATCACGTTGCCGCTTTTGCCTCGATATTTCTAACCTCTGATATTATTTTCGCCTTTCCTCTGAATTCGCACTCCTTTGCATTTTATTTTTCATTTCTCAATAGTAGTGCTCCATAGCACCAGCACGACAGAAAGGCTTGGCTGCGGCTGTGGTTCTTGAAGCTGCAGCCTACGTAAACATCCCTCTGAATCTATCACGATTTTCTGTAAGAATTTAAAAGCTTATACTTATTTGAAACAAAATTTTTTTCCGTTCACCGCCAGGTCCCCAAAAAGTCGGCTGAAAAGCTTTAGTTTATTGGTAATGTATGGATAATATACCAGAGTTTCTTGATTAGGCTTGCCCCAAAAGAAAAAAAAGCATGCAATACAGCATTTACATAGAAATATAGATATGCATGGCCTAGAGAATATTTTACATTCTTGAAACAGTGCATCTACACTACAGCGCCCAGGCTGCAAAGAAAGAGCTAAAACAAAATCTCCACGGTCGGCGCCATATTTACGGGAGGCGAAGACTTGAACAGCCGACATTTTGCTACATGGCCGGCAGCGTTTCTGTGCTCTAACCCCAACATTTTGAACACGTTGAACAGTTTAAAGCGTTTATTTTCTTCATCCCGCAGGTACGAGGAGCGGCTGGGACTAAAATCACGTGCATGCCTGACGGAAGTCCCAGCCACCTCGCGTACAATTCGGCAGTACTGACTGCATATTTCATTCGTTCAAAGTAGGGTTCTAGTACATTACACACAAAAAATGCTAACAAAACAGCAACCTACACAGTAAGTACAGAGATATGCGCATAAAGATGACATCAAATAAAAAATGAGAACACACTACTGATGTTCAAAATGCAAGAGTGTTGCATATATAAAACAATTAGCCTAGATGCTAATAACGACATAAAATCAATGAAAGTGCACAATGGACAGCTCATAGACCATTTGAAAATAACAGATGAACAAAGGCAAGACCGGACGCAAATGTCAAAACCAAAAAGAAACCTGTTGCGAGACTAATGGCGTTAATTAGATTTCAATAAATTTGAAAACCAATGAATCATTATAATCATGGGAACAAATGTTTTGTGTCAAAAAAATTCCTTAATCTCTTTTCTGAAAGCTTTTCCAGAACACATATAGTTAATAAAAGCTTGAAATTTATTAAGCATATCTACTGACTGGTAGAAAAATAACTGTTTTAAATTATTTGTTCTTATCTCAGGTAAGGGCCGCGTGGTATTTGTGAAATTATATGCTCTATCATTGCCATCATCTTGCTGAACGTATATTTTTTTGTGTGTAACCTTGAGACGTTTCATGCAGTAAATCTGGTCGGCGCGCAGCATAGAATATTGTTGCAGAAGCGGCGCTGTTCTTAAGTTCGCATAGGGACCTTGAAAATTTGAACACAAACGCAGAACACGCATTTACAATATTAATAATTTGTAGTAGTAACACTTTCTTGTTACACCCCGTACCATTGTCCCATAGAAAAGTTTCGAGAACACAAGAGTGTTATAAAGGTGTTTTTTAACAGAGTGCAATTAAATGTGCTATTCTGGATCTGTCGCCTATGTCCCAAGAAAGTCCATTGCACGGTTAAGATATAAGTGCGTTCCAAGACACCTAGAAACGTTTGTTCACTTACTGGGTTTAACAGCACCATTGAATGTGACAATCATTTCTTTTTCTGTGTTTTACTATCTGGTTTAAACAAGAAATATGCTGTCAGCTGTATTTAACTGCAATATGTTTTTTCTACCCACTCTCACAACAAAGTTAGATCGCTATTAACAATAGATTCTAGAATGGTAATATCATGAGAAATAAAAAATAACTTAGTTTCGTCTGCCTGCAATCTGAGTGGACCTTTGCAGGTGCAAACTAACTTCCCCACAGGTCACTGCAAAGCTCAAGGAAACATTTCGTCGCAAGCTGGAAGCGGTCGGCAAGCTATTATTTTGTCACTTGGGAGCTCTTTACAGGCACCTCACTTGTTTAATGAAGTTAGGTCGACATATACTCACCGGGAGTGCAACGCTTCTGCACATGCTGCTAAACAAGAAGCTCTATAACATTAAAGAGTTGGTTAACCCTGGAGGACACGGGTCATCCACTGAGATCTGCGAGGCGCTGATTAACTCTGTTTAGCTCAGATGGAATGCCAGCTTTCATGAAGGACACATGACCCGCCGCACCTATCAAAAGCTTTCCTGGACATCAGGTCCTAATGCAACCTTTGTACCGCTACTAGCGAACGCTTATTTTTATTTTCATTGGAGGCAGAAAATGAGTGCGATACGATGCGCAAAGTTGTTCAAAGCTTTTGGCCCGGTCCTCCTACACCCTGCAGAATATGACTTGTGAAATACTTCCTGAGTTCGAACTTACTAGCTCTCACGTTTATAGAACATTAAGAGTTTGCACCAACAGGTCAAGCTTCCCGGGTTAATTTTGGATGTTCAGCCCCGTCTAGCGCACGTTGGTCTCCGAAAAAACAAGAAGTGCTTGTCTAGATACCCTGGGCATGCATATATCCTAACGTGTTTCGAGTGCCAATGAAGCAAGAATAGCCCAAGTTCCCTGGGTATTTTCGCGCCTTCAGTTAAGTGGTTTCATCTGCACATGCCTTTGAGAATATAAAACACACTGGGGCGTTGCGTTACAGGCTGGCTGCATTATCAGCAATGTCAACCTTAATATCTTCTACTGGTGCTCTATGGCAGCAAAGCACCCATGACAGAAACTGGATTACCTAATAAGAGTTTTATCGTAACCTATTAAGTTCCCTGGACTGCACCCGCCAGGATGCCTGCCGTCGGCCAACCTGGTGTCGGTAACATGTTTCAACTACAATGTGCCACTGCTCCACCAAGGGTTCAAAGACTCCATGCACTCATGAAGCTCTCGTCTTTCTGCGAAAATGAAGTGACCTGACATTTTCTGCTTTCTGATACAGTGCACATTATACATATTAATAAAATGAATTTTTCAACCTACGCAAATGCAAAGTATAATGAAATCTCATAAAACGTCAGGTGCACGTGGGTATTTGTTGGCGTCCTTTTGCTTTCAAGATGCTGGCTGCAGTGGTATCGAAGGTTCGTGACCTTCTTTGTTAAACGGTATGCTAAGCTCGAACCTGTGACGGTTCGAGAGGCACAGTTCGAGGCCGAAAGGTGGCCTCAAATGCAGTATTTTCTAGTGAGGACACAGAGGCCTACAATAATTACGTTTTCCTGGGGAAAACACGAGCTCTAGAGGTCTGTCTGGCCTGCTGCTAGGTGTTCTCGAATAGAGCAAGGAGTAAAAACGTCGTGTCACAAACCCGGCTACCTATGGTTTTGTTCAATAACTTAGTAGTGCACATGAATAAACGAGCAAAGAGCGAAGGTTCATCATACGTTTTGTCATTTCTGAATGCGCCTTGTTTATGCTCACCCGGGACGTCGAAAAATGCACATTCTGATATTTCTTTCCATGGCTGGGCCATTGAACTTTCCAAGCTGCTACGCCCTTTGAGAGCGGGCGTCTAGATTCTTTCCCGGCTAGTTCACTTGTTTGACGTCTATCGTGTCCTTTAACGCCCTTCCCTGTTTCTGAACTAAACCCACTGTGAAATTGTTTTTTTTTCTCAGTAGCAGTACAACCTAACCATAACGCTCATATTTGGTGGCTAGAGTCTCACCTAAACAGTGTATAGAGCAACGTGTTAGAGAGGACAAGAATTAGCACAAATAAATCACGACACTTCGAGTTAAAGAACGGCTACATTGTTAGTGAAAATCAACTAGGGTAAACAATGAGGCGGCGAAGGGCAGTGTTAACTGTTGTGGAAGACGACGGTTAACGGATTGGCGATCTGAGCCCAGTCCCCAATTTCCAGCGTTTCTGCTCAGTCTTAGTACACTTAGATCTGATCTTTTCTGCTTTGTATATTCGCCATGGGACGACCTGCGGCTCCCCGCTCACTGGGAGAAGCACGTGAAGAGATACCCTAGGCGCTCCGCGCCGTAACCGCCGCGATGCGGAACATCCCCGCCGGTTGCGCTCCATGCCCCACTCATCTAAGCAGTCCCAACCACTGCTCCGGTGGCCTGTAGCCATAGCCACAGGCCAAGGCCAAGCAAACAAGAGACTGCGGGAAGAACAAGCCACCTGGGAGCCCTTGGGCGATTATACAGAGGAGATAGACCAGGCTTCCTTCACGGTTGTATCCTACATGAAAATAAGAGCTGCTTGTGGTCCTGTAGTCTTCAGGCCTGCCGTGGAGGTAGGAAGCTTCTGGAAATGTAAACGCCAACGTCGTGGAGTCGCGGTTGTAACGTCGGCGCAAGAAAAAGTTCTCAGCTATTGAATGAACAAGGGTGGAAGCATCATGGTTGCAGCTTCAACACTGCAGGGGACCAATGTTACTAGACCAGGCTAGTTTTCAAACTTCCCATCCGAGCCATGCATTGCAGATGGCACATTTTCCTTCTCCGTCGCCAGGTGGCAGTGACGTCGTATCAGGCTCCAAGTCCCTCGCGTCGTCTGCTCGCGGAGGCGTAGTTTCGCTGCGCGTGAGCCTTATTTGCCGCTCCATTCCATAGAATAGATGCTATGAAACTAGACATTTTCGGCGAAAAAAAATTAACTACGCAGGTGACGAGAGAATCGAGCGACACCTAATGCTTATTTCCCTGAGTAATTCGGCGAATATGTTGTGCTGGGCTCGCGTATCACACGCGCGTGTTTTGCATGCCGCTTTTTCGAAATGCGGCCAGTAACGAAGCCCACCAGCGATCTCGGGTCTAGCAGCGCGACAGCAGTGGGTTGCGCATTATGTAGAGCTTTGAGTACCTTTAATGTGATTCAGGTTGTTTGCAGCCACCAATAATAAAACAAGCGCAACAATTTTGAAGCCTTCAGCGAAATTTCTAGAAATCTTTATAGCAAACTTTTTAGTGATAAATCTGCAAGGTATTTTCTGCTAGATGGGCCGATGCAGATAGTATATTAGACATATAGAAATGATAAAAGCCAGGAGAAAGTAACGATGAGGGGTTCAGAGGCTCGCAGCTTCCCTCCAGTTTTTTTTGTGCGCTCAAGCGTTCTAGGGCGATATAGGACTACAGCCGATGGTTGCACATAATACGCATTTGCCATAAAAGAAATCATGCATAACATGTGGTCCAAACCCCGACAGCATAAGCTTTTGAAAATTCATCCTTTTATTATGCAAAGCCTTGTACAGTGTGCATGCCTTCACGGCACTTGAAGTTTTAATGGCTGCAGCTCTCATAAGCTTTTTCTGCAGATTCTTTACTTTCTTATTCCTTCGGGCAGCTACAATTTTTTTTCGGATTCCTTCTTTGAGCAGTTTCTTTTTGTGAACCCTGCAGGAGGTACAAACCTCTTGTGGTGAAAGCACTTTGCACTTTTTTGAATTCCAGTGGAGATTATGGCCTTGACTTTCTTGGCAAGCATGAAGCTTGTCAACTTTTTTCAAAAAATCGGATAGGCCATCTGGCGTGGGGACGGGCACATTCAGGAAAGCAGTCGCTCTACGACCGTAAGCGCTTGCTTCCGCCAGCCTGTCACAGCCTACGACTACACATATTTCAATTGTCAAAGTTTTTTCAGAAAGCCTCAAAGAGAAAAATGCAACCTGCTCGTTGTCACCGCTGTGGAGCACTATCACGCGCCAGCGGGGAGGCAACTCCACATGTTTCAGTTCATCAATAGCAAGTTGTTTAACGCCCGAAGATTCTGGAAAAAAATGCTCATATCCACCTGGAAATTCTTGCCCTTCAGTGCATTAGACGTAGTGCTCTTCATGCAATTTAGGCGCAAGTTTTTTCCGCCTTTCTCTGCGCCTTTTTTCTGGCGGCTTAGATAAATATGACGGGAGATAGAGAAAAGTTCTTGGTACCGCATTTTTCGGGAGGCTCGACTTCCCTCGCGGAATTTCCACGGTTTTGCCCTCAATTACGTGTGTGAACGTTTTCAGCACGTCTTTCTCGTGAAAATGCAGGTCGCACACTTCCGAATTTGCTGAGAGGTCCTTGTCCGCACGTGGAATGGCTCTATTCCACGCAGCCAGAAGTCCTTCGTCGCTCGGAGGTGAAAAGTGATGCCGGCCTGAATTCTTCTCGTCTTTTCGATAGCCACTCGTGTAGCCGGGCACACAGCACGTCGCCATGGTTCCTCTCAACAGCACAGCCCACAAATCATCACACTTGCACCGAACACACACGACACTTTCACAATGTGACGCCGCGGCCATGATGTCGGGAGCTCGGTCTTCTTGGACGCCGGCAACGGCGACTTGTTTGATTCCTGGAGCCTGGTACGACTGCAGCGCCACTGACTCGCGCGTGTGGTGGCAGTTCCGCGTATCACAACGGAGTTTGAAAACTAACCTGGTTCTAGTAACATTGGGCACGAACCGCCTGCTCGCCGTCACTAAACTGGCTGGAGTAGCTTTAGAGGCCCACCTTTCTGTACTCACACATGCAAATAAGTTATGGTAAAACCACTTTTAGACATATCACCAAGAAAAAGAATACACTTTCGTTCCAGTACATCATCTGTAAGTATTACTTGAAAAATGTAAGCAGCTTCAAAATATTTAGGGATAGCTTTTGCATTAACGTATTCATGTTTACTCTCTACCAACAGCATCTTTTAAAAAGCTGTGTTTCTTCAGGGCAAGGTTGTCATAATCCCCGAAGGACGTCAAGTTATTGGCCCATAAAACAACCATCCGACCAATTTTGAAGTATGCTTCAGTTGCCTGGAATCCTCAACAACAAACGTTAAAATCTGATATAGAGAAAATAAAAAGACTTGCCGCTCCTTTTATCTATGGTAGGTATAGGAGAACAAATTCGGACACTGAAATGTTGCAGTCCTGCAACCTTTAGATGCTGGAAGGGAGGAGAAAAAAACAAAGCTTGAAATGTTTATAGCAGATACTGCATGCGGAATTAAAGAGAGACCGACACAGGTACCTGCATCCTCCAGCCACACGTACCGCTCGAGTGAATCATGATCTCACAATACGTCCTTACTTTGCGCGCACTGACTTCTTTCGTTGTTCTTTGTTTCCTGTTGAGATACAGTTGTGGAATGAACTGCCTACTCGTGTTTTACATAGTGTCTGCCTGACAGCTTTTCAATCAAATCTTGACCAATATTTTAATCAGAGCTAACCTGCCTTTTCGTTTGTACCATTTGTAATTCGCATTTTTTAAGGCGGAAGCCTTTAATGTCTCATCGTTGTAAGCAGCAGTTGTCGACAGAAAATGTCACGCTTTTCAATTGGTGGAAACGGTCGTGACGTCACAGTGCGCGAATTTCAAACGGGGCCAACTGTACTTTGGCTAGTAACCATGCAACCAATTGAAGGGGTCGTATAGTGATGCTCCAAGTAAGTGGGACTTACCTTAGTTAATTGCTTAATGACCCAATTAGCCTAATTAGCTTTCCTAGTCAGGCCATATAAATAAATAAAACCGCTTAAGAAATTGGTCGAGCTCAGGAATCGAACCCCGGTCTTCGGCGTGAGAGACGAGCATGCTATCCACTCCGCCATGCCAGCTCGATGGTTTGGAATGAACAAAGGCGCGTCTAGTGAATACGGTGTCTTCACTCACTCTCATCCTCCTCCATTGCCTTCCGGCGAGGTTTAGGTGTCCACCGACAAATGAGAGACAGATACATTTCCTTTCCTCAAAAACCAATTTACCGACGAGCGAGGCGTAGAACCGAATGGGCGATGGCGTTCTATGGACTCCTTGGCAGCGTTGCAAGACGCTGTCGCGTTCCACTCTTAGGGGCAAAGCTTAACATCTTAACCACACATCAGTGACCACACTTTAGGTCAAAAAAGTGCCCCCCCTGAATTTTGTGACACAGTTACTGCGTAATTTCCTTTCCTCAAATACAATTTTCATTTTCTTCATTACGGCTCCTCTTTATCTATCTTCTTTCACTCCCACTTCCTCACTTCCTCTACGGTGCGGTTCAGGTGTCCACCGAGATGACAGAGAATTACCGCGCCATTTCCTTTCCTCAAAAAGCGTTGCGTTCAAAGGGCAAGGCATCGCGCCGAACGGGTGGTGGCGTTCCGTGGACTCCCTGGCAGCGCTACAACGCGCTGTCGCGTTCCACTCCTAAAGGCGGAGCTTAAGCGGCATTAATTAGCAATTAATTAGTATTCAGGCATTAATCAGTAATTAACCATTAATTAGTGATTTGTCATCACTTAGTAATTAGTACTCAATTACATGTGACGCCACCAGTGCCACAGAAACAGCGAAGGTGGTGCGGAAAACGCTTCCGCCTCTACCCACTTTAATTAGACAGTCAAAGTGCCCCCTGAATTTTTTTCGTGTTATTTGCTCCGTCGTAACAGAAGTTGCATTTGAATGTTGTTTTTGCACTACTGAGTCCATATGTTCCTTGTTATAATGAATCATCTTTGAAGGTTTCGTATATACAAATGCTTTCAACGAATTGTTTGTTCCCTCCCTGTCAACATTCTCAAATGGAGGTTAACAGTGTGAATAAATAAATAAACAATAATAAACAATTATAGAAAAATTCAAGCCATTCTACTCACCCACTCAAACGAAAACCTGCAAGTGTACCTTCGCTACCAAGGCGTCGTCTCAGCAAGGATTCGCACCGCTCACGATCCTGATGACGGTGGCAAGGTCAGAGAGCTATGCCTTAAATGAGTTATCTTGGAATTCGCCATAGATCTACCGCTGCCTCAAATGGAAACACTTGGATGCAGTTACCCTGTAACTGAATATGGTGGCGCCGCAACACAATGCTACAAATTTCAGAGGCATGGCCATATCACGAGTCATTGCACAGGCCCTGTTGCGCACAAGGAATGCACATCAAGATCGCAACCTAAGTGCGCTAACTGCAATTGCCGCACCCTGCTTCATACAGAGGGTGGATTAATAAACGAACTATGAGGCAAGTTCAAGAAAAACCGGCTAAGCGATATGAACCATCGCCTCACCCTGAGGTGGTTTTCACGAATACCCCGGACCTTAACCAGGATGCATAAACAAAACAAGACAAGAGAGCTAGAAAGTCATATGAAGGCGCATATGAAAAGCAGCAGGAACATGAAACATGACAAGCCTGCCGGTACACCGCCTACTTCAATGCGACCAGAGCATTTGACACAAGCCTCGACAAGCGGCCACTCTCGCTCTCAGTCTAGGCTGCCGCAACTCGACAGGACCAACAGCAAAAGGCAGCCAAACGGAAGCACTGAAGAAGAAAACACATATCTATTGATTTTAATGCTTTTTGCCGCCATCAAGGATTTTGTCTGCGCCAACCACTCGTCACGATCTCTCCCAGAAATAAAAGCTGTCCTTTCAATGGAGCCGTTAGTGTCGGCCTCCTACGCTCTGCAGGGGCGTAATACCAGACAGCAATAATCATGGCTTCAACAGCGACAGCTTCATCAGAGCTGTCCATACACACCATCTTTCGCACATGCCCCATTTTCCAGTGGAATGCTCGTGGTTTACGCTCGAAACTTTCCAATTTCCGGTAGCTCGTGTGAGCGTGCCACTTCCCTTTCGTAGTCATCTCTGAATCTTGTGTCGAGGAATATTTTCTACCTCACAGATACCACTTTCAGCATTCAGAACCAGCACATGAAAGCAGATTTATAACAGGCTTCCGCAAGGATATCCCGGCCTCTTTGGTTGATGTCGTTCCTCACAGTGACAATGAATACGTGTGTGCCGCAACGAAAATTCTCAGAAAAATGTACACTCTCACTGGAGTATATTTTGAGCCACGCAAACCATTCGACACTCCCGGGCTTGAAAATTTGACAGCAAGGATGCCCTCTTGTCATATTATTTACGGAGACTTCAATGCTCACAATAAACTTCGGGGCAGCTCACAGACATGTACGCGATGTGCCAAGCTTGCAGAACTTCTCTCAACATACTCAATGGCGCCGCTGTCATCTTTGCATAATCTACCTCTGCAGCCTGACGACTGCCAGCAGCATCGAGGTGACCTTTGTAACCAGTTCACTTGCCCACAACTTTGCCTGGTGCACAGACTTGGAAACACATGGAACTGACCATTCCCCAGTGCTCATATCAGGTGTCCGCGCGCAGACGGCGCCAAAGAAATTCCTTACAAAATCGACAAACTTGGATGCATACAAGGACGCTACAAGGAGAGGAATTATTGTCACAACCCGGAATGAGGAAACAGTATCGACAATCGATGAATGCCAGAGAGAAAGTGCACGAATTACAGCTAAAAATGATAGGCAACCTTCAAATGATCAGGCATTTCAAAGGCTGTGCGCTATTCGCAGGCGAGCTGAAAGGAAAGGTCTGCGCACATAAAACGTTGAATACCTCCGTGCTTGCCATTGGGTAAATCGCCACATCCTGCGCTATCTGGATAAACTACGCTGAATGTGCGCCCTTCAGCAGCAAAAATTTGGCGGATAGTTAGAGTTATGCATCCGCTACTCCGACAGCTGCACCCCTTCGCTGCACTCTCTCTGCATGAACGAAATTCCCTAAAAGATGGTTTGGTTTATCGGGGTTTAACGTCCCATAGCAACTAAGGCTATGGGGGACGCCGTAGTGAAGGGTTGCGGAAATTTCGACCACCTGGGGTTTTTAACGAGCACTGACATCGCACAGTATACGGGCTTCTAGAATTTCACCTTCATCGAAATTCTCCCTCCACGGCTGGCATCGAACCCACATCTTTTGGGTCAGCAGCTGAGTGCCGCAACCACTGAACCACCGCGGCGGTGCATTCCCTAAAAGAAGTCTCAGAAAAATACTGCAGGCTGCTGGACTTCGACACTCTTCGCAGATGGTAAATTAGGAATTCCACAGGTGGCTGCGCCAGCGTTGTGCCTGCCTTTCACAACTGAAGAGCTATACGCAGCTATTGCGGAATCAAATAGACGCACGTCTCCTTGTTATGATGAAGTCAGCTATGACGCCAGCGCAAAGATAATGTCGTCACCCTCGTCTCATCGCATGAAGAGAAGACCCATGCTGGGTACATACCGGCAGCTGTTTTCCTGTGCGATAAAGTCGGTTTTGTCTCTGTTTTTCATCATGAAATACTCGCATCCTTGGCGGGTCTTTGCCTTGGAGGAAGGCAGTGCAAATAGATTGGACACTATTTAAAAGATCGACAATTTTTTTTTTACCATTCCATGTGGTTCAACACTCTTTCACGCAGTGGAGAGGAGCGTACAGTCGCGGACAAAAGTCTCTGGACCATGTGCTCCTGAAATGAAGCCGATAGCTGCGCAGTCAGCCGGCGACTGGAGACCACACTTGTGGGAGTGAAAGCACAAATTTTGACTTGCACATCCACAAGTGTGGTCTCTAGTCGCCTTCTAATAGCAGAGGTTTCGGCTTCGTTTGAGGTACGCGTGGCCCAGATACTTGTGTCCCTGACTGTACTTCAGGCAATGGGGCTCAGCCGTATCCTGTTCAATATTAGCCATATAGCAATAACAAGAAACCTCCAGCGAAACCTTGTTTCTGGCCAGAAAAGGGTGTTTCCATGACATTTACATGAAAAACGATCACTCGATATCCGGTCCTCCAAGGTGGATGGTAACTATCTAAAGTACGAACACAGCGATTCCTAGGCGTTGTGACAGCCACCAATTTCTCGTGGTCATCTCAAATAAAATCTTCCTGAGAGGATCAGTGCAGGAACGCAAGTTTTCAGTTTTATGGTAGGAACACGGTGGGGCAGCAACGGCTATTCATTGGTTCTGCTTGCAAAACGTTGCAGGAACCTTGCGCCACTGTCTACCGTTGCATCAAAGATTATGACGCCTCAAAATTCTTGAGGGAGCGCGAAACAACTTCTGCGGATATATCTTGCCCTCCCAAAGTGTTCTTCTGCATCAGGAACCGTAGCGAAAGCAGGGTGTCTCCCGCTACATGTGATTGCTGCCCAGGAAATTATGAATATCCACCTCCTCCCTGTCATCCAAGGGAAAAAACACTTCCTACACCGTGTCCACCTAACTCACTGCAACTCTGGATTTGGCCAAGCTATGCAGCTCCTGCCCCTCCCCACTATTAATCAGCCACAGAAGCTACTATCTCTGTCTTTTTCCGCCAGGACACTCTTGTCTTTAAATGTGAATCACTTTATTCCAGGTGTCAATGCAAAGAGCTGCATGCCACATGCAGCAGGTGTTAGCTTAAACAAGGAATATATTCAGTCCCATTAGCACAAAAGCTGGCGTCCGTCACCGTCCATGGCCCGAAATGAAGATGACGTCAGAACAGCGGTGTACGGGATCAAAACAGATCTAGGCGAACATGTGTAGTTGTGAATGACGTCGCGTAACGTCTGAAAGTCATGACTCAAAGTCATTTTACAACGTAACATGTCTCAGCACTTCATTAATATCGCATTCTGGAACGCGAGCAGTATTAAGTGCAAGTGCAGAATTTTTTATTCAGATAAGGCAAGTGCAAGTGTTACATCTAAGATGCAGTCATCAATTTTCTTTGGTAATTAGGCAATGTCCTATATAATTTAGGCTTTTTTTCTACTGGAATATTGGCGTTTCCGCAATGGTTATGAAACTATGGCCTCTAGTCTTGCTATCTTAGTTCGCACGAGCTTTGGTACGGATATCGTGTTATTTGAGCGTACTGTAGCTTACGTTCCTTTTTATTCCGCTCGATATGTATGAATCATTGCAAATAAAAAAAGGTCTATATTTGATTCGAATATCACGTTGCCGCTTTTGCCACAACATTTCTAACCTCAGGCATCATTTTCGCCTTTCCTCTGAATTCGCACTCCTTTGCGTTTTTTTTATTTCTCTATAGTACTGCTCCATAGCACCAGCACGACAGAAAGGCTTGCCTGCGGCTGTAGTTCTTGAAGCTGCAGCCTACGTAGACACCCCACTCAATCTATTACGATTTTCTGCAAGGATTTAAAAGCTTCTACTTATTTCAAACAAAATTTTTTTCCCTTCACCGGTAGGTCCCCCAAAAAGTCCGCTGAAAAGCTTCAGTTTATTGGTAATGTATGGATAATATACCAGAGTTTCTTGATTAGGCTTGGTCCAAAAGAAAACAATGCATTCAATGCAGCATTTACCTAGAAATCTAGATATGTATGGTCTAGAGAATATTTTCCATTTTTAAAACAGTGCATCTACACCACAGCGCCCAGGCTGCAAAGAAAGAGCTAAAACAAAATCTCCATGGTCGGTGCCATATTTACGGGAGGCGAAGTCTTGAATAGCCGACATTTTGCTACATGGCCGGCAGCGTTTATATGCTCTACAACCAACATTTTGAACACGTTGAACAGTTTAAAGCGTTTATTTTCTTCATCCCGCAGGTACGAGGAGCGGCTGGGACTAAAATCACGTGCATGCCTGACGGAAGTCCCAGCCACCTCGCGTACAATTCGGCAGTACTGACTGCATATTTCATTCGTTCAAAGTAAGGTTCTAGTAAATTACACGCAAAAAATGCTAACAGAGCAGCAACCTACACAGTAAGTACAGAGATATGCGCATAAAGCTGACGTCAAACAAAAAATAAGAACACACTACTGTTGTTCGAAATGCAAGAGCGTGGCGTATATAAAACAATTCGGCGACATGCTGATAACGACATAAAGTCAATGAAAGTGCTCAATAGACAGCTCATAGACATATGAAAATAAAAGATGGTCGAAGGCTAGATCCAACGCAAATGTCAAAACGAAAAAGAAACCTGTTGCAAGACTAATGCTGTTAATTAGATTTCAATAAATTTGAATACGAATGAATCTTATAATCATGGAAATAAATGTCGTGTCGAAAAATTCCTTATCTGTTTTCTGAAAGCTTTTCCAGAACACATATAGGTAATAAAAGCTTGAAATTTATTAAGCGTATCTACTGACTGGTAGAAAAATAACTGTTTTAAATTATTTGTTCTTATTGCAGGTAAGGGTTGCGTGGTGTTTATGAAATTATATGCTCTATCATTTCCATCATCTTGCTGAATGTATATTTTTTTTGTGCGTAACCTTGAGCAGTTTCCTGCGGTAAATCAGGTCGGCGCGCAGCATAGAATATTGTTGCAGAAGCGGCGCTCTTCTTAAGTTCGCATAGGGACCTTCAAAAATTTTGAACACAAACGCTGAACACGCATTTACAATATTAATAATTTTTAGTAGTAGAACTTTCTTGGTATTCCGCATACCATTGTCCCATAGCAAAGTTTAGAGAACAGAAGGGTGTTATGTAGCTGCATCTTTAACCAGAGTGCAATTAAATGTGCTATTCCGGATCTGTCGCCTATGTCCCAAGAAAGTTCATTGCACGGGTAAGATATAAGTGCGTTCCAAGACACCTAGAAGCCTTTGTTCACTTACTCGGTTTGACAGCATCACTGAATGTGACAACCATTTCTTTTTCTATGTTTTACTATCTGGTTTAAAGAAGACATATGCTGTCAGCTGTATTTAACTGCAATATGTTTTTTTCTACCTACTCTCACAACAAAGTTAGATTGCTATTAACAATAGATTCTAGAATGGTAATATCATGAGAAATAAAAAATAACTTAGTTTCTTCTGCTTGCATTCTGAGTGGACCTTTGCAGGTGCAACCTAACTTCCCCACAGATCACTGGAAAGCTCGTGGAAACATTTGGTCGCAAGCTGGAAGCGGTCGGGAAGCTGTTGTTTTGTCACTAGGGAGCTTTTTACTGGCACCTCACTTGTTTAATGTAGCTAGGTCGACATATATGCACCGGGAGTGCAACGCTTCTGCACATGCTGCTAAACAAGACGCTCTATAACATTAAAGAGTTGGTTAACCCTGGAGGACACGGGCCGTCCACTGAGATCTGCGAGGCGCTGATTAGCTCTGTTTAGCTCAGATGGAATGGCAGCTTTCATGAAGGACACATGACCCGCCGCACACATCAGAAGCTTTCATGGACATCAGGACCTAATGCCATCTTTGTAGCGCTACTAGCGAGCGCTTATTTTTATTTTCATTGGAGGCAGCAAATGAGTGCTGTACGCGCGAAGATGTTAATACTTTTGGCCTGGCCCTCTTACACCCTCCAGAATATGACCTGTGAAATACTTCCTGAGTTCGAACTCACTAGCTCTCACGTCTATAGAACATCAAGAGTTTGCACCAACAGGTCAAGCTTCCCGGGTTAATTTTGGATGTTCAGCACCGCCGTCTAGCGCATGTTGGTCTCCGAAAAAACTAGAAGTGCTTGTCTAGATACCCTGGGCATGCATATATCCTAACGTGTTTCGAGTGCCAATGAAGCAAGAATAGCCCAAGTTCCCTGGGTATTTTCGCGCCTTCAGTTAAGTGGTTTCATCTGCACATGCCTTTGAGAATATAAAACACACTGGGGCGTTGCGTTTCAGGCTGGCTGCATTATCAGCAATGTCAACCTTAATTTCTTCTACTGGTGCTCTATGGCAGCAAAGCGCCCATGACAGAATCTGGATTACCTAATTCGAGTTTTATCGTAACATATTAGGTTCCCTGGACGGCGCCCGCCCGGATGCCTGCCGTCGGCCAACCTAGTGTCGGTATCATGTTTCAGCTACAATGTGCCACTGCTCCACCATGGGTTCAAAGACGCCATGCACTCATGAAGCTCTCGTCTTTCTGCGAAAATGAAGTGACCTGACTTTTTCTGCTTTGTGATATAGCGCATATTATACATATTAATAAAATGAACTTTTTCAACCTACGCCAATGCAAAGAATAATAAAATCTCATAAAACGTCAGGTGCACATGGATATTTGTTGGCGTCCTTTTGCTTTCTAGATGCTGGCAGCAGCGGTATTGAAGGTTCGTGACCTTCTTTGTTAAGCGGTATGCTAAGCTCGAACCTGTGACGGTTCGAGAGGAACAGTTCGAGGCCGAAAGGTGGCCTGAAATGCAGTATTTTCTAGTGGGTACACAGAGGCCTCCAATAATTACGTTTTCCTGGGGAAAACACGAGCTCTAGAGGTCAGTCGGACCTTCTGCTGAGTGTTCTCGAATAGAGCAAGGAGTAAAAACGTGTTACACACACGGCTACCTATTGTTTTGTTCAATAACTTAGTAGTGCACACGAAAAAACGAGCAAAGAGCGAAGGTTCGTCATACGTTTTCTCATTTCTGAATGCGGCTTGTTTATGCTCACCCGGGACGTCGAAAAATGCACATTCTGATATTTCTTTCGATGGCTGGGCCATTGAACTTTCCAAGCTGCTACGCCCTTTGAGAGCGGGCGTCTAGATTCTTTCCCGGCTAGTTCACTTGTTTGACGTCTATCGTGTCCTTTAACGCCCTCCCCTGTTTCTGAACTAAACCCACGGTGAAATTGTTTTTTTTCTCAGGAGCAGTACAACCTAACCATAACGCTCATATTTGGCGGCTAGATTCTCACCTAACTAGTGCACAGAGCAACGTGCAGGAGACGACAAGAATTAGCACAAATAAATCATGACACTTCGAGATAGAGAACGGCTACATTGTTAGTGAACATCAACTAAGGTAAACAATGAGGCGGCGAAAGGCGGTGTTAACTGATGCGGAGGACGACGGTTAATGGATTTACTATCTGTGCCCAGTCCCCAATTTTCAGCGTTTCTGCTCAGTCTGAGTACACTTAGATCTGATCTTTTCTGCTTTGTATATTTGCCATGGGACGACCTGCGGCTCCCAGCTCACCAGGAGAAGCACGTCAAGCGATACTCTGGGCGCTCGGCGCCGTACCTGCCCCGACGCGGAACACCTCCGCCGGTTGCGCTCCATTCTGCACTTATGGAAGCAGTGCCAACCAGTGCTCCGGTGGCCGCTATAGCTCAAGCCACAGACCAAGGCCAAGCAAACAAGAGACTGCGGGAAGAACGAGCCACCTGGGAGCTCTTGGGCGATTATACAGAGGAGATAGACCGGGCTTCCTTCACGGCTGTACACTACAAGAAAAAAAGAGCTGCTCGTGTTCCTGTAGTCTTCAGGCCAACCGTGGAAGGAGGAAGCTCATGGAAATGTAAACGCCAACGTCGTAGCGTCGCGGTTGTAACGTGGGCGCAAGAAAATCTTCTCAGCCATCGAAGAAACAAGGGTGGAAGCCTCATGGTTACAGTTTCAACACGGCACGCCGCGAACCACCTGTTCGCCGTAACTAAGCTGGCTGGAGTAGCTTTGAGGCCCGCGTTCTTTACTCACACATGCAAATAAATTATGGTAAAACCACTTTTGCACATACCACCAGGGAAAAGAGTACTCTTTCGTTCCAGTAGTTTATCTGTAACTCTTCCTTGAAAAATGTAAGCAGCTTTAAATAATTAGGAATGACTTTTGCACATAATCTGAGCTGGCGTTATCATGTTGAATCTGTATGAACAGCAGATTTTAAAAGGCAGTGTTTCTTGAGGGCAAGGTTGTCAAGAGGCCCGAAGGACGTCAAGTTATTGGGCTTTAAAACAGCCACTCTACCAGTTTTTGAGTGTACTTCTGTTGCCTGGAATGTTGAAATCCGATCTGGACAGGGTACAAAGATTTGCCTCTCGTTTTATATTTGGTAGGTATAGGAGGACCGATTCGGACAATGAAATAATTCGGTATGATTCGGACAATGAAATAGCGGATAGTTAGAGTTATGCGTGCGGTACTCCGACAGCTGCACTCCTTCGCTGCACTGTCTCTGCATGAACGAAATTCCCTAAACGAAGTCTCAGAAAAGTACTGCAGGCTGCTGTCGGCAGCGTCAGGACCTTCGACACCCTTCGCAGATGGTAAATTAGAAATCCCGCAGGTGGCTGCGCAAGCGTTGGGCCTGCCCTTAACAATTGGAGAGCTATCCGCAGCTATTGCGGAATCAAATAGACGCACATCTCCTTGTTATGATGAAGTGACCTATGACGCCAGCGCAAAGATAATGTCGTTGCCCTCGCGTCATCGCATGAAGAGAAGCCCCATGCTGGGTACATCCCGGCAGCTGTTTTCCTTGACATCAAAGTAGCTTTTGTCTCGGTTTTTCACCACAAAATACTCGCAGCGTTCGCGGGTGTTTGTCTTGGAGGAAGGCTGCACAAATAGACTGGACACTTTTTAAAAGAACGACACATTTTTTTGACCATCCCAAATGGTTCAACACTCTTTCACGCAGTGGAGAGGGGGCGTACAGTCGGGGACAAAAGTCTCTCGACCATGTGCTCCTGAAACGAAGCCGATAGCTGCGCAGTTAGCCGGTGACGGGAAACCACATTTGTGGGGGTGAAAGAACAAAACTTTGACTTTCACTTCCACTAGGGTGGTCTCCAGTCACCGTCTAATAGTAGAGCTTTCGTCTTCGTTTGAGGTACACTAGGCCCAGATACTTTTGTCCCCGACTGTACTTCAGGGAATGGGGCTCAGCCGTATCCTCTTCGATATTAGCCTTATAGAAATAACAAGAAACCTTGTGTGAGGAGTGTGCATAACGATATATGCAGATGACATCTGCATCTGGAACGCATTACGTTCGCGCTCTATTACCCAGAACTATCTTCAAAGAGCGCTACTCTACATCTTGATGCACCTGGCCCACCGACGTCTTTTTTTCTCGCCAGAAAAGAGTGTTCCCATGACGTTTACACGAAAAACGATCCGCTCCTCCTAGGTGGACGGTAACTACCTTATGTACGATCACAGCGATTCCTAAGCGTTGTGATAGGCAGCAATCACTCGGGGTCATCTCAAATAAGAACCTTCTTGAGAGGATAAGTGCAGCGACGCAAGCTTTCAGTTTCATTGCGGGAACACGATGGGGCAGCAACTACAGTTTATTGGTTCTGCTCGAAAAACGTTGAAGGAACCTTGGGCTACTGTCCACCGGTGCTTCAAAGATTCGCGCGGAACAACTTCTGCGGATATGCCTTGGCCTCCCAAAGTGTTCCACTGCATCAAGAACAGTAGCAAAGGCAGGCTGTCTCCCGCTAGATGGGATTGCCGCCGAGGAAATTATGCATGCCCATGTCCTCCTTATCATCCAACGGAAGAAACACTTCCTACACCGTGCCCACATAACTCACGGCAACTCTGGACTTGGACAAGCTATGAAGCTCCTGCAACTCCTCACTATTAATCAACCGCAGAAACTACTGCCTCTGCCCTATTTCCCATGGACGGTCTTGCCTCTAAAGGTGAAGCAGTTAATTCCAGGTTTAAATGGAAAGAGCCGCTTGCCACAGGCAGCAGGTCTTAACCTAAAAAAAGAATATACGCAGGATATCCAGATCTTCACCCATGGCTCAAACAATCAAGAAACCTTTTCTTGTGGCCTTCATGTTCCCTCAACAAGCCATGTCTTTTCTTACCGGCTGCAGCGGGAGACATCTTCACGACAGCTGAGCTTCACAGCATTAGGGAAGCTGTTTCCTATATTCTGCGCCGAACCCCCGACCGATGAGTTATCGTTAGCGACTCAAAGCATCTCTGCAGATTCTGTTCACGTATCTACATAATTTGGCTATTGTTGCCGGCCACTGCGTAACATTTCAGTGGATATCACCACGCTGTAGAATTCTGTCTAATGAAAAGCAGCTTAAGCTGCCCGTAAAGACTCCCAACATCGGAGATATATTCGGACTCCCTTCACGAAATTTGATGCGTCCCGAAAGGCTAAAAAATTTGCTTCTGAAGAAATGCATCGACTCTGGAGCTTGAGGACACATCACTACAAATTTCTGTACTCAAGTAACACTTGTTGCTGGGCTAGTCGGCGCATTATTCTTCTTACAAAAATTAGCGCAAAACACAAGACGCTCCCAAGAAAGGTGGATACCACACCCATATCCTCACAAGAGGATATGGGTCTACGGTCAACAAAGTGGTGAATTACTTCAAAGAGAATGACATTCGTTTGCTGCAAGCCGACCAGGAAGGTTGTTTTGTGATAGTGCCAAAGGGGGTTTATAATGAAATAGCCTGTTGTAGCGCGTTGTCCTGTCCACCTTTCTTGTGAGTGTCTTGTGTTTCGCGGTAACTTTTGTACGAAGAATAATGCACCGACTAGCCCAGCAGCAAATGTTACTTGAGTACCTTTCCAATACTCTGGGCCCTTTTCTAAGTGTTTCATCACCTTCTTCACAAGTGTCAACCATCGCCACCCACATATCATGGACAGCCTGCCGCGCCAGGTACATCACTTTTTGTATCAAGAAGGGATTGGTACCCGGTGAGATCATCGCTCTTTTCGGCGCAGTCCGTCCTTCCTTTGGGCACGTTAAACGTCTATGCAGAATACTGAGGTCGGAGCTGTGGAAGCAAATGAGGCTCTTTCATGACTGGCTTCGTGTCGTCTGCTATAGGCAAGACCCTGAATGGATAGCGGAAAGGAAGTTCCAGGCACATAGGAAGCTCGCGGCACAGTCCACAGAATTCCTGTGGAGCCTTTTCTTGATCAACTCACCGAGATCTCCAGGAAGGCAGAAGGCGAACAGCGGTTCTCTGAAGCTGCTGGGTGATGTTGAAGTCCAGGAGGAAGTCTCCAAGGTCTTGACAGGAGGACCGAGTTCAGTCTTGAGCCAACTATAGTGGCTCATGAGCCCCTGGCTCTGAACAGGCGAGTGGCTGGGAAGGCACTGCCGGAGGACCGCGAGCGATGCCTGCTGGATGGAGTGGACGCGCTAGCTAAGTGTTCTGTACTCAGTCGGCCTACACCTCAGATCAAGAATCCTGCCCAGAATTCCTCGCCGTCTGGAAACACTTTATCACCGACATCAACTTAACATTTTAGCATTTACAAAGGCTTGCGTTACCGCTACGGTCAAACGAACAGTCCGCTTTGTGACAACTGCGGCTCGTTTGAAATCGTTGATTATATCCTGATGAGTGCCCTGCATATGTTGATAAAGGTGCGTACTATGAACATTGCATTGAGAGGGTCTCCCCAGTGCCTGTAACAATGGACAGTGTTTTAGGTCCCTTAGCCTGCCCCAGGCAGCACAGACATGCAGTGTACTTTTTACTCTCACATTGAAGGCAGATTGGGCATAACTACACACTCTAATTTCACCTTGCTTGTTATCCTAAACCATTCTTCACGCTGTGAACTTTGTTATCTTATACGTTGGTTTATGCACTTCATCACTTCATATGTGACATCATTACTCGCTGGTGCACCTTAATATGCATTTAATATCCGCATTTTGTTTTATCCCCTTTTTTGTTTTACCTTTTCCTCACCGCTCTCCTTTCGCATTTAACTCCAAAATACCCTTTACCACGGAGAGTAGCATGCCAGCGATTTTACATGCTGGTTAAATTTTTCGTTACAGGGCTTCTCTCTCTCTCTTTAACTGATGCTGATGCAATCATTATGCCCATTGAATTCATGGCGTTCGCACTCAATGCGAGCGTTATGATGTTGCTTTGTGATTTCAGGAATAGATGGCGACGTCTATTACAGAGATTGCAATGCAGTGGCGACTGAAAACAGTGTATATACGCGTACTGCGCGACATTGTTGCCTGCCCAGTGTGTGTTTGAAAAATGGCGATGTTCCAAAAAGTGTGCGATGTTCGCAACGAATAAGCAGGATAGGTGAAGTGCAACCCTTTACAGCGAGCATGACCCCGAGGAATTCGCAAAATCGTTTTGTGGCCATTCGGAGATGCAGCAAGACCCGTACACTCCTAGAAGATACCCCCGCTCTCTTTCATGGCCCACTGTGTTCCAAATAAACGTTTGATTGCCAGTCAGCGCTTGTGTGCTGTCTACCTACGTCCTTGTGTTTGTCACGCAGTTCACCGCCCAAACCAAAGCTGGAAAGCTCCCTAGCTACAGGGAGCAAGGGAGCAGCGCATTGGGGAGACGGAAATGTGGCTGGTGAGTAGTCTTTTTCAAGGTGAGGCGGAGGTTCGAGGCTCCTCACTGCGCAAGTACCTTCACTTAACAGCCACCAGATGCTAGAATGAGAAGGATAGAGCTGCACTGCTTCAGCCATGAATTCCACTGCCAGCGATAATGCTGCGTGAAGAACACCGATTTATTATGGCATCCTCACACCAAAAGGTGCAGCATTAAAATAGCATCGTGCTCACATTTTAAGTGGATGAATCGTTGGGCGGTCAATTTTAGTTCGATGTTCATGAGACCGCCGACGCTCATCTGCAAGTTCCAAAACAGCTGGGTTGCCCGTCTCATGGGCTCATAACTCGTACTCTACGACATGACAGCTGGCACCTTCGGGCTCTTGTCGCGTGTGCTCCCAGGCAGCATTAGAGCGTGGGGGGAGGTGGGTGATAGCGGTCTCGGTCTCGAAAGAGATGCTCTCTACTCAGCGTGGCAATCTCCGCCAGAAAACAGCCACTTTGTGACAAGGAGTGTGGACGTTTAGTGCCCAGTTTTAGCCAGTTGCAAACCATAGAATGGCTCGGAGGCAAAGGTTTACAAACAAATAAACTTTATACAACAGAGAGAAGATACAGATGAATTTTCAATCACTCGTACGAAGACATACAATGAGGTCTACAATACAACGCAACACATGCAATGTAATACTCGAGAGATACTACAATACAATAAAAGCCCTTGCGCCTAATGTGCACTGACACATGAGAGAGGTAAACAAAACAGAACACAAATTGTTCACTGCGCACTGCGACAGTCCGACGGGAAAATGATCGCGATGGGCTGTCCTGTAAATTGGAGCGCGCTGCCTCGCTGGTCCGCGGCTGGGCGAGTGGTGTTAGCCCGGTAGTCGTGTGGAAGCGCTTCTCGGAGGCTTGGACTGCGTTACGCGCCGACTCTTGTTGCGACTGAAAAAGGAAAGTGCACTGGCCTGCCCTATGGCTCGAGCTGAGCCACAATCGCTGCCGCGCGCAGACATAGGGGAATTGAAAGACATAAGAAGAAAGATTCAAAGAAGAGACGCGCATCGCAATAACCGCGCCCGCCGAAGCGAGGACGCCTGGCGCCGACTACCAGGGCTCAACATCTTTTATATGTAGGCGCGCACGGCGTCTGTTCGTTTCTTCGCGCCTAGGCTGGAGCTCACGTACACAGTATTAACAGTACATTTGCACTCTCATCCTCGCGCCGGGTACAAGTCTCAATTAGTCAGATGTCGAGGCTTTTTCCAGGAAATTCGAGCCTCTTCTTCCGTCTCGCCGTCGTCGGCGCGTGAGCGAAGTGAGGCATCACTTAGCACGCTCAAGGCAGCGCACTGTCCGTCATGAATGAGTAAAATTTGCTCCAAACTTCTTGAATGTTCGGCGGCGTGCGAGGACGTGACTCCTTTCGCGCAGCAACGGTGAGCGAAATGGAAAGGGCAGTAATACGCACAAGGTTGCGCGCTCTCTGCCGAATTTGTGCCAAAAGGCTGCAGTCGGTGCAGCCTGTTTACCGAGCCAACATCGATGCTGGAGACAGGGGCAGCACAAAGGACAGCCGACTGTTCACCTATGTTGTAGAAGTTAGCTGTGGAAAAGTTGCTCCCTACAAGGGTGAAGTTTTCTGTCTTCAGTGACCAGCTTTGTTTCCCATCGAGGAGGTAGTGCAGCGCCAAGCCCCGGATCAATCCAGAGGTATCGGTCTACGTTGGCGGCACATAGAAATAATAAAAAAGCTCAACAATCCCAACGGCTACGCTCCCTGAGATTTAGCAACGTTTAATTCGACCCCAGCGTACTGACAGAACTACTCCCTAATTCGAACAGCCTCTTGGACCTGTGAAGCAGCCCAGCAGGCGATGGCGACGTCGTTGGCATAAGGCAGCAGGAAATGGTTTTGTCATGAAGGTGAGATGAGAGGCTTTCCT
The DNA here is from genome assembly GCF_055824585.1 of Amblyomma mixtum. Lineage (NCBI taxonomy): Eukaryota > Metazoa > Arthropoda > Arachnida > Ixodida > Ixodidae > Amblyomma > Amblyomma mixtum. The sequence continues at coordinate 216,168,360 of NC_143013.1, forward strand.
CACGGGCTTAATATGTTCACCATCACATATCACTTTGAACTGCTTCTTTAGGAGTGGTTTCATTTGCCCCGAAGGCAGGCCTGTCACTTGTCTCTGCTTTACTTCAAGTGCCCATTTTGTTGCGTATCCCAAGCACACCGCCGCATTTGCGAGCGTCAAGCCCGCACCATGGCTCTTTTCCAGGCTCCGAATAACTTCTTGTCTGTTATATCCCCTGAGCGCGTGATTATTCATGACAGGTGCCTTTTTTTACTTCTTTAATTCCTTAATTTTCACTTCCTGAATTTTAACCTACATAATATTAGTGAATGATGCGTTAAATGGGAGACGAAAGAAAATACTGACCAGGCAGTATTAGTGCAGATCCCTAATACAGCTAACAGTCATTCCTTTTCAGCCTGTCTTCCCACCCGGCACCTATCAGAAGTCAATGAGTAAAAGCGCCCAGGAGTAACACTAAATATTACCCCTTCGTAATTTCTGTTTTCTTAGGCGCAAGTTAAAACAAACTCCTCCTAACTATAAGCAATAGGCATATAACACCACAATTACATCAAAACTTGTGTAGGCATTCACTGTTTGGGATCCTCACACTAAGACTAACATTAATGCGCTAGAAAGACCAGCGCCAAGCTGTCCGCCTTACAGCTTCTAATTATCGCATCACTCAGTCACCATCTCCTCTGATGTTTCAATACAATATACAGACCCTTGAAGCTCGGGGAAGGTTACTAAGGCTAGGATTTCTCTTTCTACTAAAAAATAAGAAATTTTCAATGGCTTCCGATTTGTATCTTCAACCGATATCTTCCAGGTCAACAAGAAACAGGCACACTGAATCATTTAAACCTTACTATGCCAGAACAATTATGTTTAAATGTTCTTTATTCCCCCGCACCATTACGACGTTGAATAAGCCACCATCATCATCAGTAGTTGACACCGATGCCTTAGAACAGGCCGTTCAGTGAAATTGTTTTTGCTCACGTCTTGCTTTGTACTTTTTGTTTTTTGTTTAAGGTGCCCCTCCTACCGGGGCCCGGCCTTCGGCCTGCAGTATTTATTTATTTATTTGTTTATTTATTTATTTATTTATAAATACTGCGGTCTTGAACAACAAGACAATCGCAGGTGGGTACATAAATTGTGTAACACCAAAGGACAAAAAAAAAATACAGCAGACAAGGCGTCACCAGCAGCGATATTACTACATCACACTGTACTGTATTGTTTCACATTAGAATACATACACTGCAGTCATAGATCCAAGCATATAGCAGGTTATAGTTCTGTAAATCAGAACAAATTACTGAGCAACAAACACTCAAAACTCAAAAATTCGTCACGTGTTGCAGAAGCGCCTCAAAATGGGACAAATAATTCTGTTCGACTATATGACCAGCAAGGTTGTTCCATTCGGTAACAGTTCTAGGAAAATAGGAATATTTGTAGCAGTTCGTTCTTGTGGATAAAGGTTTTACGGAAAGAGAATGTCGCAGGCGCGTTGCATAACCACTAGAGTAACTAACAATTTTCGAGATGTCAGTGTTGTGTTGCCCATGAATTAACTGGAAAAAGAATTTCAAATGACAAATACGATTTCTATCAGTAACGGATGGTAAGCCACTCTTTTTAAGAATATTAGTGATAGAGGTGCGGCTATAGGAATTATAAATAAATCTTACTGCTTCTAAATGTTCGAAATAAAATCAACAATAAAGAAGGCGTTACGAGCGCAGGCTACCGGAACTATTTTTAGCAGCTGTACTGGTGTCGTGTTGGATCCTCGTTTCTTCCGTGACCTTCGTCGCTTGCGACACTTGGGTGGTCAAGATATTTTAATTTCTCGTATCGATGATGCATTATATAATCGTTATAAAACTTCTGCAATAGGCTGCAGCAAACACTAGCCGATTTATGGCAAAATCTGAAGAAATAAGCTTTAATATTCACTATAAAATGAATACTAACAACTGGTTTTTAATAACGTCTTTTAATTCAAGTTGGCGGAATCAAAACGGGCCTTTTCTGTTATATTTCTGTCCCACATTTTGGAAAGGATGGAACTGTTTCCCTCCAATGCATAAACGACATAAATGGTGCTTCTGGATGCTTATATTTCAATACTTCTTTCAAATGCTGACGTAAACGTCGTCATTTAAAGAATAAATTTGTTCACGACGATCACATTCAGTACCTCTTTTTTTTTAGTTGTCAAAGAGGTGCCTTCATATATATTTTTCGGCACTGCTGTTTGCTCCTTTACGTTATTTTATTAAGCAATGCTGCTTCCCAGGGCTTTTAGCTTCCAAGCTTCCTAGAAGTATCCGTTGAGAAGGGAATATCTAAAATATAAAAGCAACACTCGACATTCAGGTACTTAATCTTTTTTTTAAATAAGAATGTATTGGCTGCATTTCTGAACATTTGTTTTGATTTCACAGTTTCGAAATGAGTTTAAGGTTCGAAAAAATACTTTACTCTCTTCGAAGACACAGACGTCATGGAATATTCTCTATCAACTGACGTCAGCCTTATTAGTTTTTTTTTTATTTTGAACGTACCGCCTACGAAAACAAACTTTTCAATCTAGGACCACGCGAGTTCTAAGAATTTTGATGTGCGAAGACATTTATAAAGGTCATTATAGAATAGCATTTATTTACACGGAAAGTGCGTACGTCACATGCTAGTGAACTGCACGATAAGTAAAAAAAAAAAAGAAGTACTTTTAACTCTCTATCCACAATCTGTTTTTGATGGATTCACACTGCCGACGTTCGTGTATAAAAAGCCGCAGAAATTTTTTCTCCCATAAAATACATACCCCCATCTAAGAACACTTTCCTGTCCTCAGAACGAGAAGAATGCATTCGACAATCGTCTACGTTTGTCTCTCAGCACTGGCAGTGTTTGTAGCTCTACATGGTGAGTTCAGCGTTAAAATATTTTATGATTTTCGAATATTTTACTGTGAAATATTTCATAGAAACCATCATTAAGAACAATAGACTTTATAACAGCAAGTAATACAAACTGATCACGAATGTTCATTTCTTTCGACTGATGAAGACTTTCATTATTTTAGACCCTACTTTTTGTTTGCAACCTCAGGGCTGCCTACGGTTAAGTGCGTGGCCACACTGTGAAACGAACTTGTCCTTTCAAATTGTATGCTCTGCTAAGGCGCCTTAAACACGTTGTGTGAGTAATTTCCTCCGCAGAGCCAAATTCTAGTGCTCTCTTATACTGCCCAGGGACAGCTATTCACCGCAGCTAATTATATTTTTTCGTGAGATGGTTTTAAGCTAGAGAACCAGTGTTGTCTGAACATGGCTTGGTAACGCCGTATTGGCTGGAGTAGATATATTTTCGGCATACGGGCCACCAAAGCAGCATTCGAATTCAGAGAGACAAGTGGAGAAAGTTCATGCAGTTTTGTTTAGGTTAGATATAAAATAGGAGGTTAAAATTAGTTGAGTAAAATATCTCTATTTTGCCGGCGGGTGCCTTTCTACTTGCACCGCACCTACACACTTAACTTGGAGGATGTAACGGTGTAATAAAGGCTAAAAAACAAGCGCGCGAAAAGGAATTCAGTAAAGCTCTACTTTGGGCGAGTTGTTTCAGGTTGAAGGAAAAAACTGTAATGGCGCAAGAAACGAGGGCACGGAAGGCACACAAAAGAAAGTACTGACGTCAACTCGCAACTGGGGTTTATTGCAACAAGCCTTCATTTTTCTACTATAACCAAGTCGTATCAACAAATGCATCGACGTTGAACATATAAATCGGCCATTCCTGCGAACACTAGAAACGCAGTGTCGCTGATTACTACGAAATCTACCCTTTCACTAAGTTGTTTATGCTCTGAGGAAATCTTCAATGTTTGCTTTCTGATATCTCAACTAGGCTCCAGACTGTTTTCTGCTCTAGCGTCATGGCCCTGTTTCAGTTAAAAAATTTGTTGTCTGTGCCCGCGTGAAACATCCACGCACCACCGCCCCTGCCAGAACGAAGCAGATCGTGGCACCTTTTGGACACTTTCCGTGGCCCCGATTGCGGCCTCTGCACTGCACCTCCTCTACAAGATCATACACAACCCTCCACACCTCCACCTTCCAGTAGCCTCGGTGGAAATGAAATCTGTTGTGTTCTATTCTGCTCTAACCTTGATGTTAATATTATAAACGCATTTTTTAATTGGCAATCAATCTAGCAATTCGTTTATAAATCCGACACAACAGATATTTTGGGGCACGTGCCGACATAAGCAGGCCATTGTGTGAATAAGTGTCGTGGTGTTCAATATCTGGTGAACACCTTTATAATCTTGGTTCAATGCGCGTCGTATCATTAAGTATGTTCTTGGAATATTGCCCTAAGGGGCATTTCTACTGTTTGAAGTAATATCTCGCATCAAACAATATTTGGTTGCAAAGTTCTCCATAGTTTATTTCGAATTGCGGGCGCTAAACACAAGCAGTGCCTACAAGCGAGCGCTTCTGTATTTTCTACAGCGAGCGGGTCACCCCCCCCCCCCACCCCTTTTGCATCACGCTGTCCTGATCTTTCCTTGCGCCCTTTCCTGCATTTTATTTCTTTCATATATCTGTACACAATTCCGTTATTGTACAATTGGCTGCGCGTCAATCACCCAAATAATGAGGCAATTTCTTTAACTGGCACTTCTTCCGGTTTGCATAATAGTTGTTACTCCTATCCCAAAACATAATATGGCAGGAAGATACGTTTGTTGCAAGAATATTTAGTTAATTCCTTGATGACATTTTGCTGTGACCTGCAAGTGAAGCTTAAACCTTCACTTAGAGTTTGTTTGACGTGTACTTTGAAAAGCAATTTTTAGATTAACCAACGTTCTATAAACTCAGCTTGAATCCATTATTTATTCTTAGTTCTCAACAATGTATATATTCTTCAAGAGGGATTTACATTCTCATAATTAGCCGTGGCGCCGATATTCAGTGCCTGTCTCTTGTAAGCATACCTACTGAGACGGCCATCTAGTGACTTGTTGGGAAGGTGTAATTAGCAAAATAATAAAAAATATTAGAGCTTTAATAAAGACCCTAGCACTGCCACAACAAACAGAACAGAAAAGAAAAAGGTGTGTCGGAAGTGAATATTCCTTGTGAATCATATCCAGCACTTCTGGGCAAAAGTATTTAATAAGAGGAAATCTTTTATGAATGAAATTTTTCCCTACATTGCCACATTTCACTATAAGAATCAATCCACGGACCTTCACTCTGTAGGAATGCATTTTTTACCACTAACCTCTTTGCTATCGTAAAAAACGTCCCCCAGTGGATTTATATAGCGGTCGTTACTGCTAAATGTGAGCGATGGCAAAGCATTACAATAAAGATTTTTTTCCACGCATGAGAAGGATGCACCATTACCTTTAATATTTCTATATCGGCACCTTACAATGTTTCGATATTCCATTTTTTTTTACCTAAGAATGCTGGACTGTATGGCCAATGCTGCTCGCAGCGTGTCCGCGGTTTGTCAGCATTTTCTGTTCACACAAATTACCGAAAACTAGGTGTACCACATGCGCTACTTCTGTTAGATGCTTCTTAAGTCTAGACAGTGAAGCACGCGAAAACCATTTGACTTGTAAAGGTATTAATTTTTCTTAACTTTTGAGTGCAGCGGAGAAACTGCAAGACTTTTGGACTTTTAATCTTGATTTATTTTTGTTGCGTACATCTGCATGCTATTATAATCTCGAAATATTGGCCGGTACAGGTGTACAGATGAGATTTGAAATGTGAGAAGTTCGAAACAAGCGATATAAATGTTATACAAGAGCGTTCTTCGACGGCAGTCAATTATAGATTTTATATAGGTCCTGAAAAGTGAAATAGTAATGTAAAAACAGCATTTCATTTATGCCAACGGAACTAAATTGTCTCTCCACCGACACTCTTGATAGATATTATGCTTCGCTTTGTATTTTGAAAATCGCGAAAACAATATTAATCATCAGTTTTAGCTGACTTTCGTGTATGGTGTATGCAACTGGCACATTAGAAGTATCTGGATCTTTCACTTTGTCTAATCGTGAGTATCTACAAACCATAACTACCCCAGGTTGAGTTTCCAACACTTCCCTTTTCAGTAGAGTGAAAGCCTGCTCCGCTGCATTCTTGGATTAGGTTGTTATCGATGTTAAAAATAACACATAACTTCCTCTTATCTTTTTTTTTGTCCAGGTACACATTTAGGTGCTCTTGCTGAAGAAGGTGAGTCCACAAAACCATTGTATTCCTACATATGTATTTCTGCAGACGGAAGTACTGTTAAGCGAGACAATCGCAAATAAACACACCGATAAATATTTTACCAGAGTGAGGAGACCTACCATGAAACAAATGCAACGTGGCCTATCCGAACAAGAATCCTAATTTGACTTAGACCAGACAGTGAAGCGTAAATATGACATCTGGGGCGCTATGCTGGAAGGCCCGAGTTTGCTGAAACTCGGAATCTTCCCGAGCTCTGGCGACGCCCTCAGATGAGTGAACTGATGGTAGCCAGACAAAATCCCACCCTCGTCACGCCTCCAACTTCATTGGGTTATCTGGATATATTCCGTGGTTTATCATCACATCGGCGCCACCCCATCGGCTTCTTGGGCGGTCTACAAAGAACGGGTCACGTGAGCCAACCGCCGGTGCACTTTTCATTTGTGTGTCGCTCCACCAAGTGCACTGCGTGTGCAATTAGACAAACGAGGTTTGTTGAATTTTATAATGCACTTAATATACCTTTATAAGCATTTTATAGTGTGCAAGATTTGGATTTAAAGCGCTTTGGAGTGATTTATGCATTATTAAATTTTGCTTTGTACCGCGAGGGAACGCTACCAACGCCCGTCATCAGCTGACTGCCAATGGCGACGAGGTACATGTGCAACGCTACGGAAGTAGTCCGCAAAAAAAAAAAAGAGAGGTGTATCACTCCGCGCTGTTCTGTGGCCGTGTGGTCTAACGCGTCGCTCCGGAGAGTCGACAGGCAATGGGAGCGCGTGGGTTCAAATGCCGCATGGTGAAACTTTTTTATCACACATTTTTTTTCATCGCAAGTTGAATTTCGGGTGACTTGAATGAGAAAACTCGGTTTGTTCAGAATCGCTTGAATATTATGCCGTGTTCTGAAATGAACTGCATGCATCTGTTCATTTCATGCATACCGCGTTAATGTGAGCTGTCCGAAATTCGTTGTCAATGAGCTCGCACCGGCTTTTGGTCAGCAGCGGCGGTTATCTTCCCGATTCTGAAGCATTGTGACTATACTTTTTTACATGCAAGTGAGAGGTGTGTGCGAAAGATGACATTCATTCGTCGGATTTAATTAATTAGCACAGTGGTGAGTGCTCTGCAGTGGCCCGATTAACAAGTGGCCATCTGCAACTTTCGATTTCGCCGTTGCCGAGGAGCCCACTTTTTTTTTGTGGGCCTCTCTTAAGGTACCTGGCATGTTATGAATTGTTCTGTGGAACCGGTTAGGGGCTGATTCAGTCTTCGCCAAAAGAGTCTGGGACCGACTTTGGCACTGTGCTGTAGTGTAGCCCAAAGGACTTGGCGAGAACAATTATTTTTTTACTGATTGCAATGTTCAATGCATAATGTGCCTTCCTCGTGAAATAGTTGGCCTTCACCATGTCAGGGCTGGACTTCGAAGGGGCCTTTACGCCAATGTAGGTCCCGTCGACGCATCCCACGACGTCTGTGATGCCGCCGCGCAGAAGGAAACGCTCCTCAACATACGCACGCTCGGCCGCAGTCGTGGGCAAAGCGAGCCACCGCTTCTGTACAGCCGCGTCGTTAAGCGCGTTGGAGACGCCCCTCAAACAGCGGCTCACAGTGTTTTATTGGCGCCCAATAAAACGGTCTGCGCCGACGCGAAGCTCCCGGTCGCGAAGAACCGGAGGGCGCAGAGGACTTGCTCTTCGACCGAAAGCGAATGAAGCCCGGTACGCACTTTCCGCAGGCGTGGGTCGTCGCCTAACTATTTACATAACCATCGTACCGATTTTTTGGAGAGGCGAAAATGTCGCTAGAATTCGTCGTCGGCCAAGTCAGTAAACGCGTCCAGCCGGCCGTACTGACATTTGCCGTCAGAGGAAGCGATTACCAAGGCTGCTGCTGCTGCCGCCATGACAGTCCCGAGATGAATTCGGGGCACTTCACCGTTCACGAGTTTAGCTCCGAGTTCACCTGTCAATCAAAACCATTGGTCACGCCCCCGGCGTGCCGTACATAAATTATAGGCGTACGTGCTATGGGTGGGCCACTCCCAACATCCCTGCCGGCTACAGGTATGTTGCGCGGCTGTGCTGATTGCTGGCAGACATCGACGATGTTGACCATCGAAATATAACAGGCAAAACGGACGCCATCGCTGATAAATCTAAGCACCTCTGCGAAGGATACGCAACGTGGCTAAAGCCGCCGATTTCTTCGCTCGCATACCAAGATTGCACAACACTATAGCCTGTTGCAACCACGTAAGACACAGCACAACGCTGAAGGCGCGTCACACCTGCTTGCAAGGCGTCAAACACGGAGCACGACGACGAACCGGTGCTAGGAGCAGGTCCTACTCCAACAATATCGCACACAGATGTTTGGCTTGGCCGTCCTTTCATCGGTGATAAAGCTCAGCATCAATGTGTCAAACACATCTGGGATCGACAAACTATCGCTGCTCCAGACCCAGTGCAATGAAGTGTTTGTAATTTCTAGCACGCAAGCACTGCGTACTTCACAACCGTAACACCTTTCTCTGTTATAAGTCCGATTCCATTATTACAAACAGGATCCCTCACCTGCCCGAATGATATTAATGCGATGTCCCTGCGGTGTACAACGGCGATCGACGTTAGTGACCAAACCAGTCCGCAAAACCTTGAAGTGCGCGACGTTAACAAATACCCTCTTCACAGCTTTTAGTCAGCGTCTGATGACATAGGATGAGTTGTGTCGCTGGGTAGCACGCTCTTCGCATCCGCAGTGCACTAAAGAGGCGTCACACACAACAGGCATACGTAATGAATCATTGAATACAGCCAAACAGCAATTTTTTTTTTCTCACACCGCATCACAGCCGCTCGCACGGCCAATTTCTACCGCTGAGATTCGCCAAGAGCGTTCTAAAAGCAATGGTTGGCCATAGCGGGGTGCGGCAGCGGCCGTAGCAGCGGAGAGCTCCACCTGAGGTCACTGCAGAGAGCAGCAGTGACGCGAGGGTGCAGTGAAGTTCAGTTTTTTGCTTTTGTTTATTATGCAAGCCAGAAGATGCATGACTGTTATATTTTGATATACGACACAATAAAATATATTATCGCAATGGCCGAAAAATAAGACAGATTCAGCGTGTAGTAGTTGCCCAGTCTTTCCAGTCGAAGGCAGCGCTACCGGCGGCGTGTCAGCGCAGGAGCTCTCGTTTTCGACACGGTGAGCTGCCGCTCTAGTTCGTATGCAAGCCACGCTGCAAGCAATTGCCTCACTATTGCCTCTAGCGGCAGAAAGTGTCAAATCTTTGTTAATTTCCTAAAGCTATGTTTTTCAACAACGCTTCATTGGATTCACATTTTAAAATACATTTGGAAATGAACAAAATGTTCATAATATTATCTGTTGCCTTTTAACGTATTCGAGAGAAGAGAAAGGGTTGATACAAGAGTGCACCTAGTGCGCACTGTTCGTCTTCGGAAATGGAGAGACAGATAGAGCTGAAAGAGAAGACACGCCTTTCACGCGCCCGAAAAGGCGTGTCAAACAGCTAGCGGCGGGTGTGCAGATAGATAGCAGAGAAGTCACGATTTCGCGATTGCTGATATGGCGCTGATAACTTCAGGTAGCGCTGCGGCCTGGTATTGCGCAGTGAATTGTGTTTGAAGTGTGAAACAGGCGCGCAGGGTGCGCTTGTATCGCCTTTACGTTGCTTTATCTCTACATTTTATTGTCCGCTGCCTGCGCACGTTCCGCGCTATCTTCGTTCACTGACTGCCGTCATCGCAAACTCGGGCGAGCGCCAAACTCGGGCCTTCCGGCATAGCGCCCCTGCACTCCCTAGGCCCGTTGAGCCAGCGTATGGGGCTAGATCATCTGTTTAGCAGAATTATATGGCGTTCTGAGGCAGCCTACGTGCGGCTTAACCTAGGAATTTCACAGAACACCGTTTTTTTCCTTCCCCTTATATGTTCCTTTATAAGTCCTTCATAACCTAGTTTTTAAATTATTCCAGCTACAAGTTCGCAGGTTCAAACTAATGCAAACACATATATTAACATTTGGATATGCATTAGCTATTTATAACAAAATTTACTAAACGAAAGACGTTAAAGCGGAAGATTGGGCGAGTTGGTACGACATTTTCCTTAATAAGAGCGCGAACTTGGACGAGGACAGAAGAAAGACACAAGGACGGGGGCTGACCTGCAACTGAAAACCAGACGGCCAGACGGGCAGATGCCTAAACGAATGGCTAAAACAACACAACAACGTTCATAACACCGTGAAAGGGCATCTAGGCATTCACTGCAGAGATTGTTAGAGCGGAACTTGCCAGCCGGACTTCAAGAAAACCAAGGTGATAAGCAAACACAAAAATCACCTAACGCGTGAAATCATTGAAGAGGAAAAATTCACCCGGTTAGCAGAACCTTGTGACAGCAGCCCCCCTTTGGCACTTTCATCTAAAGAATTGTACTTTTTATCGACCTACAAGTGATATAGCGTATGGCTCCTTCAATATCACGTTGGAGTGTGTATGAACGATGAGTGTGTATGATTGGGTATGTTGTTTTCCTTTATTGTTTGGTCGCCACCCGTTTATTTTCACTATCCAAGCAATAAAATTTTCAGTTGAAAGTAAGCGCCCGTCCACATGTATTTCTTCTGTCCTCGTCCAAGTTTGCGCTGTTATTCATGAAAATTTACTAAATATGTTTTTATTTAATTGGTAGCGAAGTATACAGATGACTCGCTTTGATTGAAAGTATTGACAGTTTCTAATGACTGCTGCCGGGAAGATTTCTTAGTCTCCATTACAGGAAAAATGATCGAATTGGCGGCTGCGCCAAACACCATCCTTGCGTGTACAAGTCACTTAATGTTCGTACATGCATGAACGAATCTAACTGTTGGGTGAAACCGTAGTGCATATCACTTGATCTTCAACAAAATAACACTTCAGTGCCGAAACGTAGGCGATTTCGGTGATGGTTTTGGATCACATTATGCAAAAAAAAAATTCCCCATCAAAGAATGAAAGTTGTCCTTTGGGCTGGGTGGCCATTAGACGCAGCCGTGATTTGGCCACCCAATAGACTTCGGGCCTTGTTCTCTCCTCTTACCGGGAAACCAATGCGTGGATCTTCAATTCATATAGAAGAGACAAAAAAAAAGCGATTTATATGTTTGGACATATCATGTGCCTTCGATGTGAGGCTTGTCAATAGGCCACGTTCTATGTTATTAAGCTGCTTCGTGACGTTGTTGGTGGCATAACCTTTTAAAGGTGCCCTGCACCACTATTCATTAAAGTTCCGGGTATGCTTGGTATATTAAGGAATGAAGCTTCACGAATATGCGCAAGCAAGACTTCTTCGACGGATGCAGAACTCACCGCTCTTAGTGTCGCCGTTGAACACAGCGATCAGCAGCGCCCTCAGCAGTGGTCTATTTTCACCGATTCCAAAGCTGCCCTCCAAGGCTTACAAGCTACTCTTCGCAATGGAGCTCATGAACAACTGGTCGCGGAAATTCGACAACGCCATCACTCTGCCATCAATGCAGGACATGGCATTATCTACCAATGGCTACCGGTGCACAGCGGCATAGCGGGGAATCACCGCGCGGATGTGGTCGCGCGAACTACTCACCAGGACGGCGATTTTGCGTTGATCCCCCTTTCGAGATCAGACGCAGTGGGCAGGCTTCCCGCACTTGCACGGGACATCACGATTGCCGCGTGGAATTCCAGCCAATTTTCCCATTCACGTTTAAAATCCTTGCACCCAGATGTGAAGCTCCGGCTTCCATCCGTCCTACCACGACGCTATGAAACTTTACTGTGTCACGTGTGCCTTGGTGTAGCTTTCACCAACCATTACTATTTCTTAATCGGAATGGATAGCCCTGCATGTGCCATCTGCGGGTATGACGAGACTATATCACACATTGTTACATTCTTTGTGACTGCACAGTCTATAGCGTCGAAAGGCAGGTTCTCAGCCGTGCGCTGGAGCGTCTAGATCCACGCCCACTGACTGAAATGAAGATCCTTGGCCACTGGCCGCGGCTATCGTCGGCGGTGAAGGCCTCAAAGGCACTGGTCCGCATCTAACGGACTTCTGGCCTGCATGACACACTGCGACTTGACGAATGATGACTTTGATGTGACTTCAATTTTCTGTTACTCTGCTTTCTCTTTCATCTTTTTATCCCCTCACCCCCTTCCCCCCCGTGTAGGGTTGCAAACCGATTATTCTTGTGGTTAACCTTCCTGCCTTCCCTCTTATTCCTCCTCCTCTTTACTCTTAAATGGGAGCGATGGCAAAGTTTTAAAACAAAGATTTATTTTCACGCATGCGAAAGATGGGCCATTACCTTTAATATTACCTTCAGATCACTCGGGATAATTTTTGACGCCTGTATGAGCTGGACCGCACACGCAACACATCTTCGTAAGGAATTAGCTCCTTCCGCTGGTTTTCTTGCTCGGTACCGCACTGAATTTCCTCCCTGTATAAAACGAATGATTTATCATGCCCTATTCCAATCACACATTAACTATTGCCACATAGTTTGGGCTAACACATCCAAAACAAATCTACAGAAAATTCTAATTCTCCAAAAGAAAGCTATCAGGATTATCGAAGGTGCCAGTTTTACTGCCCATACGGCTGAATTGTTTATTAAGTGTGAAGTAATTCGTGTAAATATTTTTCTTGAGTACCGCCTATTATACTATCTCAAATTTTCTTCACCATCAATATGTAATTTTTTGCTTAATATCGCAATGTTAAAGCCCATAGAAAAATATGTTCAAACCCGATCAACTGCAAAATGGACACTTCCACGCACTAGAACTAATTATGGTAAACAAGCACTTAATTTTCTTATACCTAATGTTCTAAATAGCTACGAATCTAACCAGCTTAGCATGTATAACCTCCGACCACATGTTTTAAAGTGTGCTTTGTAAATAATATTCCATAACTTCTTATCATACATTGTAGTTTGTGTATGTATCGGTGTCCTGTTCCCATTTGTCATCAACCCACAGTGTGTGTAACTTTCAAATGCATCTTGTTCAGTTTTAATTGTTTTTTCTAGTTTCAAACTACATCCCTGTGTAGCAATCCGTTCAATTGTAAATATTAATTCTTTCTATAGTGTGCTCGTATGCGACCTGCCACCGTTGTATGAATGTGTTTATCTTATTTATTATGTTGTAATGGCTCTTAGATGAGCCACAGGCATTTTCAAGCTATTTTTTTAGCTTTTGGCCTGTGGCTCATTCTAAAGAATGTGCACATTTTTGAAATAAAGTTTGGATTCAATTCAATTCAATCCAATATTTAAACATCTGCACATTACAATAATCCGATATTCAATTTTTTTTGTCCAAGAATGCTGGACTGGATAGCCAATGCTGCTCACAGCGTGTCAACGGTTTATGAGCATTTTCTGTTCACACCAACTATCGAAAACTGGGTGCGCCACATGCGCTACTGGTCTTACTTACTTCTTAAGTTTAGACAGTGAAGCACGCAAGAAACGTTTTGAGTTTTAAAGGTATTAGTTTTTCCTAATTTTTCAGTGCCGTCGTGAAATTGCAAGACTCTTGGTCTTTTATTCTTTCTTTATTTTCGTTGCGTATATCCGCATGTTATAATAATATCTCCAATCATTTGCCGGTACAGGTGTAGAAATAAGATTAAAAATATGAGAAGTTCAAAATAAGCTATACAAATGTTACAGAAAAGTGTTCTTCAACGTCAGTCAACAATAGATTTTATATAGGTCCCAAAAAGTGAAATAGTAATGCAAAAGCAGAACTTCATTGATGCGAACCGAACTAAATTTGTCTCTCCGCCGACGCTCTTGATAGGTATTATGCTTGATTTTCTATTTTGAAAATCGTGAAGACAATATTAATCATTAGATTTAGATGACTTTCGTTTATGGTGCATGCAACTGCCACAATAGAAATATCTGGATCCTTCACTTTGTCCAATGATGAGCGTTTACAAATCATAACTACTCCAGGTTGAGTATTTAACACTTCGTTTTTGTGTAGTGTGAAAGCCTGCTGCGAGGCATTCTTGCGATTTGGTTGTTATCGATGTCAAAAATAATGCATAAATTTCTCTTAATATTTTTTCAGGTACAACATCCATTGCTGAGGAAGGTGAGTCAGCAAAACCACTGTCTTCCTACATATGCAGGACTACAGACTGAAGTGCTGTTAAGCAAGAAAATCGCAAACAAACACGGCGATAAAGATTTTACCGGAGTGAGGAGACCTACAATGAAACAAATCAGACGTTCTCTATCCGACCAACTTGCCTAATTTGACTTAGACCAGAGAGTGAAGCGTAAATATGACATCTGCACTCTCTAGGGCAGTAGAGCCAGCGTATGGGGCTAGATCATCTGCTTAGCAGAATTATACGGCGTTCTGAGGCAGCTTACGTGCGGATTAACCTAGAAAGTTCACAGAATACCCTTTCTTTTCCCCTCCCCTGTTATAAGTTCTTGATGACCTAGTTTGTAAATCATACCAGCTACAAGTTCGAAGATGCGAACTAATGCAAACACTGATAATAACATTCTGATATGCATTAAAATATTTATAACAAAATTTACTAAATATTTTTTATTTAACTTGTAGCGAAGTATACAGATGACTCGCTTTGAAAGTTTTGGCAGTTTCTACTGACTGCTGCCCGGAAGACTTCTTAGTCGCCATTACAGGAGAAATGATCGAAATGGCGGCTGCGCCAAACACCATCCTTGCGTGTTGAAGTCACCTAATGTCGTGCATGCATGAACCAATCTAACTGTTGGGTGAAACCGTAGTGCATATCACATGATCTTCAACAAAATAGTACTTCAGTGCCGAAACGTAGGCGATTTCGTGGATGGCTTTGGATCACATTATGCAAAAAAGAATTACCCATCAAAGAATGAAAGTTGTCCTTTGGGCGGGGTGGCCTTTAGACGTAGCCGTGATTTGGCCGCCCTATAGACTTCGGGCCTTGTTCTCTCCTCTTAACGAAAAACTAATGCGTGGATCTTCAATTAATGTAGAATTAACTAAAAAAAGCAATTTATATGTTTGGACATATCGTGTGCCTTCGATGTGAGGCTTGTCAATAGGCCGCGTTCTATGTTATTAAGCTGGTTGGTGACGTTGTTGCTGATACAACCTTTTAAGGGCGGCCTGCCGCACTATTCATTAAAGTTCCGGGTACGCTTGGTATATTAAGGAATTACGCTTCACGAATATACCCCAGCAAGAATATTTTAAAATCATTTAGCGGTAGCAGCATTATCTGCAGTTAGGATTTGATTTTCACCTCTTCAAACTATTCTCGCCTCCTATTCGCATGGTCAAGGGTATGTGCACTTCTGCTGCCACATCCTACCTTCGATCTAGCGGAGCGCGTTAAAATTCCCCGCAGGGCTGAGCTGCATATTCTACGTGCATATTCTATCCGCTGGAAAAAATATCATGGGATTCGGTCACTAGGTGGAGCTGGAATAACCATTTTTCCTAGAAGACAAGTCCCTTTTAACATTTGGATTTCGATCTCCATGTTAATAAAAAAGAACGAGTCTATACGCTTGTGTGCCGATTATCGCTGGCTCAACGTGATTACAAGTAAGGATATTTACTTGAAGCATAACAGTGATAATACCATTAGACTCCCTCCATGGCGTGGAATTTTCTTTCTCTCTGCATTTACGTTCTGTGCACTAGCACGTACGCTTAACCTTCGACTGTAAGAGTGGAGCGCAACAGCTTGTTACAGCGCTGCTAGATAGTCCGCGGAACGCCGTAGCCCGTTCGGCACGACGCCTTGGCCCTTGGAAACGCCTAAAATGTAACAGATTTTGGAGGAAAAGTAATGACGCAGTAATTTTCTCACATCTCTCAAGACATCTGAACCGCACCGTAAAAGAAGGGAGGCAGGTGGGATTGGACGAAGAAAGAAAGGAAGAGGTGCCTAATGAAGCAAATGAAAATTGTATTTGAGGAAAGGAAATGACGCAGTAACTGTCTCACATATCTCGGTGGACCCCCGTAGCCACTAATTATGATCTCCGGTTGGAATTCCTCCCGCAACCTATGGTCTAAAGAGAGAGAAACGAATTTTAATGAGGGAAAGGTGGAGAGGTCGGCCGGTGGTAACATGGCCCTGGCCTGCTACTCCACACTATGGTCTAACTTAACTAGTAGGTTTACGCTCACGAATCACGGAATCGTATGCACAATCCGCGACATTCTGCGCAAATGGTTGGCATGATACGATTTTTTTGACGCACGGTCCCGACAACTACAACTACTACTACTACTACACCGACGTCTTTTCGACCGAATGAGCTGTATACGCTGTCAAGTAATAATCACGGAGATCACGGAAAACATCAGCCAAAGCAATGCGAAGTGTAAATGCAGAAAGCGCCACGCATAAATCATTGGAAATTCAAAAGAACCAGCCCTAGGGAAGCGAAATAAATGACCCCTTTTTAAAAAAAAATTTCCTCGTCGCATAACAGCATCTGATCGTGTTTAATTTTTTTGTAGTGGAAGCGATCTTTGTAGTGGAAGTAGTGGATCAGACGATCTGATCGTCTGTCAATTTTTGTTTGGGGGGTGGGAGTGGTTTGGCTTTCTCACACCGGTGGATCATCCTAAAAGGGCGTTCTGCTTATGTTGCTAAACGCATGAGACTATACAACCACCTCTTTATTTATTTTTTTGCTGTTGCAGTGGTTTCGGTTTCTCGCCCATTTTAGAGAAATTAAAAAATGCAACACTAGAAAAGTGGGTGCCCAATACCTGCACAATATTACTTGCAATTCCTGAGCTTCTCAGTACCCACTTATCTAGCCGAACTGCAGTGATCACCTGTATATCATTTTGCCTCATCATGAGTACATATTTTAACGTATCCTTGTTCTCAAGTATGGTGCGATATGGTCATAAAGCTTTATTTCTTTTTTTCCCAGGTGAAGTTACTCCCGAATATTATGATCATATGTACAGTGGTGAGCAGCCTTGTCTAGAACGCTTGAGCAGTGCGCACTTGGTAACAAAAACCGAAATTAGAGAGCAGCCCCTCATTACAGGGCAAAGTTTTCGTGCCTGCTTTGTTTACGAGGCTATCTGGCGCTACTTCCGTGCAAGCGTTGCAGCTGGACCATAGAGGCTGCCACAAAATCTGGATTTGTTTGCAAGGAAGTGCACCGCCCGAGCGCTCTAGACAAGGCTGCTCACCACTGTACATGTATATCATACCTTTTCGACGCTGAACAATGTTGCTAGATTTACAAGCTAACTCAAGGGTAAACCAGTCCATGAGTGCTGTATTTTATGCGATGCTAATTTTTTCACGGAGAAAGTGGAACTGAACAACGTGATAATCATCGCGTGATTATCTCAATCTTTCAAGCAATAATCACAAGCATCAGTAGCACCTATTAGGTTTCTTGTTCTTTCGTCTTACAATGCATGCCCAACGGATCTTCTGTTCAGATGGTTGATGTGAAAAAAGCTTAATGCTTTATCTATCATATTCTTTGCAGAAAATTCAACTGATTATGATTATGGAAATGGTAAGTACGGCATGGTAATTTTTTACCTTGCCTGAATAATGGTGATGTACAATTTCATCTGCCCCGAACCAGTCTGACTCTTCAGTGTGACTTCACTCTTTAAGGATGCCGTCCTTTTTAACCACTTAAGTTTATTGCTTTCTGACTGTGACCAATTTAGTTTAGCTTTGAGACTCCTGGGGGTGCTCTAGACAGTGTATTTTTATTATCGCTTGTACTTATTTTCACAGGGTTCTGTCTCTGTTCTGCGTTGTGCATTAGTAGTAACTTAAGTCCTGATTTCTTGTACGGAATGTTGTTCGCAAGAGGACATCAATGCGGGTGTGCAAGACCAACTCACGACCACTCTGAACTAGAAAACTTCTCAGTGCATTGCAAGAAAAATACATATGCGCA
Source organism: Amblyomma mixtum (assembly GCF_055824585.1). Taxonomy (NCBI): domain Eukaryota; kingdom Metazoa; phylum Arthropoda; class Arachnida; order Ixodida; family Ixodidae; genus Amblyomma; species Amblyomma mixtum. The sequence goes on from NC_143013.1 coordinate 216,186,644, forward strand.
GATTGGTTCGAAAAATACTTATTGCTTTCAAGTTAAAATTGAAATCCGGAAATCAAGCACCTGGGCGTCCGCGTTTGCTGCTTAAACACTATGGCGCAGCAGTAATGCAAATTTGATAATTTAGTCTTTCAGAGCGCAGGTCTGTGGCGCCCGTTTCTGCGTCTCGCGAAGTCACCATCAAGTCGCCGTTGTCCGTTGTAACTAGGAGTGGGCGCCTGTCCCGATTTAAACCTCGAAACCAATGGAGCGGGAGCTTGAAAACGAAAGGAAAGGCGCATAACTGCCCTCTTGGAACAGTGAACACCTCAATCATGCTTTAAGCTGCCTGGCGCTAATGACAGATGTGCGCTGCATGCGTTGGCATTGACAACGTTGTGCCATATTAAGGAAAGCAAGAGCGCATGACTAGCTCCCTGGGTTAGTGGACGCGGGAATCGCGCGTTAGGTACGTGGGGTGATGAGAGAGAGATGTGGGCTGCAGGTATTGACAACATTGTACCAGAACCGCGTCGCTGAAGCCACAGGCCGTCGGCGTTCATTGCGTTCATTGGCGTTGGCGTTGACAACGTTTTACACTCCGATCATTTTAAGGAAAGCAAGTGCGCATAACTGGCTTCCTGGGTCGGCGGACGCCTGAATCAGGCTTATAGGTACCTGGGGTGATGAGAGAGAGATGTGGGCTGCAGGCGTTAGAGCTGACAACGGTGAGCGAAATCTCGCGATCAACCATTAACTGCCACCTGCCAGGGTGGGAGGGTTGGTAGGGACTTTAATATACATCTAAAGACAAACAGGAATTTGTTACTACTTATGCGAGAGAACATCCCGTTCCTCTCGCTTGTAACGCCTCCCATGTCTGTGACAACCTAGCGAAATACTTGCATAGACCTCGTTGTTGAGAAAGAGGCATTGCTGCAGCAAGAGGAGCATATATCCATTTTTCCGACAACAAACCTTCCTTCATGACAATCAAGAACTGTTAGTGGAGTGTTTATGAAGAAGGGAAATATGTGAAAAATAACAAGTTGTCTGAAATTCTGCATACATGTCTTGCTCGAATTCTTTGCCTCAATCTATCGAAAGGCTGAAACAGCTGATGAGCTGCGCTCAAGTTTCCCATTAGGAAGTAACGTAATCGTCGGCAAATTTTTTTAGCCCTTTAATTTCTGCCGGATATGAAATATTTTATTGCAGATCCTTCTCTGCATTTTTTTAGAGATGCCCAATTTAAATTACTCTCAGTAGAGCCCACTTGCGATCTAATTTTCTGCTTAAATGTTTCATCCGCCTCCTCTGTTTAGGAGACCTGAAATATCGCGGCATGAGGTTGCTACGATGACGGCAGTGAGCCCTACTAGGCACTTACCTCGTCCATAGCCAGTTGCAGCTTTTGTTGCTTCATTCGCGGTATATTATCACCGTTAATGCATCACATCCGGGACGTCCCAGGATTTTATGTTGTTTGCCGACCATGACAAAAGCAATAAAAAAAGGTCAGTTACCGTATCTTAGTTCGCGCTTCGTATATCAGACGTCTTTAAGCTTATCGTTGCGCTGGACGCAAAAAGAGCGATGTCTCAGGATCCGCGATGTGCGATACGCTGCGTGGGTAAACTTATTATCATGCTGACGGCTGAGCGCTTCCGTTTGGCGACTACTAGCACATCCGACCATCAACTAGATGCGACCAAAATATCACGAAGCGGGCATCGTGCATAAAATTTTCTCGTGCGTTCCGTAGAAGAGATATTATAGTTCATTGGATTCACAGGTGAGGGCAGCAGCGGCATGCGCCACATACACACTTCCTAATATCCGCTTGGTAAAGCGTGTGAAAAGTTTAATCCCCGAAGCGTGCTCGGTATCACTCTGGGGAGGACTGTACATTCTGCAGTCATGTTGAGCTTGCATTACCCTTAATTGCAATATTTACGTATATTTTACAAGTCCAAGCTATCAATACATATGTGCATGTTGTATTTGCTTTAAGTGAAAAGTGCAGTCTGATAGGTTAATCCTTCAGATCCAATTCTCATTAGTTCTTTCTGATTACGACCTTTGCGTAAGTACCACCACCTCACAAAGAAGATTGCTGACAAAGGCATACATGATATTTAATTATTTATTTATTTATTTATTTATTATGTAGTGTAGCAGCCGTGCTCGCTCACTGCGGTGAACTGTAGTAGTGAAAGAAGACGACGATCCTGAGGTGTGACGCTCGCTCGCAGCCCGAACGCTTGGCCTGCACCTTTGCTGAACGTTGCAAAGCGACCTAGGTTCTGCTCAGCCACAACCCCATCTTACATTTGGTGGAGGCTGCTGTAAGTTCCCCCTCTCGTCCTCATCCTGGAGCTCCGTAGCCGCACCTTACCTTCGCCGCCAGTTATGCCTGAAGTCACCAGCCAGACAGCCCCCATCCCGTCGCCTACCATCCTGTGTTCTGGCGGGCTCCGGCAGCGAGATCCCAGCGTCTTCAGCGGTGCCGACGACCACGATGTTGACGACTGGTTGGCGACTTACGAGCGCGTCAGCGCCCACAACAAGTGGGACGATGCCACCAAGCTTGGTAACGTACTATTCTATCTCAGCGACGTTGCCAACTTGTGGTTCCGCAACCACGAGGCCGACTTGCCTACCTGGTCGTCCTTTAAGACCAGCTTCTCGGAGGTATTCGGCCGCCCAGCTGTGCGCAAACTGCGCGCCGAACAACGCCTCCGCGCTCGCGCTCAGCACGCCACTGAAACCTTCACCAGTTACATAGAAGATGTTCTGGACCTGTGCAAGCGCATCAATCCATCCATGCCGGAGGCCGAGAAAATTAGCAACATCCTGAAGGGCATCTCCGACGACGCGTTCCAAATGTTGCTCGCCAGGAATCCGCAAACGGTGGTGGATGTCATTCAGCTTTGTCAGAGCTATGACGTCCTCAGGAAGCAGAGGAATTCTACTCGCCGTTCCGGAGTCCTCGATGAGTCCCTTCCTGCGCCGGCGATCTGCAGTCTGGTCTCTGACTCGGCCTCCCTGCTTCCCCAGATCAAGGCCTTCATACGGGAAGAAGTGGCCCGCCAACTGTCCCTACTGCCTGTGTCTGGCGACCCTGCGTCACCCATCGATCCCACCCTTCGACGCACCATCCAAGAGCAGGTCGCCGACGTTTTGCCCTCTAGCCCTCGGCCTCCGCCTGTGGCTGCCCCCCTCACCTACGCTGAGGTTGCCGCCAGACCCCGACGCCCCGAAGTCTACGTTAACCACCCATCTGTCGCACCGCTACCACCTCCGCCGGCACCTGTCCGTCGTCGCCTGCCGCCTCGCCGTTCCGTCATGAACCCATGGCGTACCTACGACAACCGCCCCATATGTTACTCCTGTGGCTTGCCGGGCCATGTCGCCCGGCTTTGTCGCCAATACCCGCCGAGTTTCCGGGACGGGGCAAGCCCCTTCCACTACGACCCTGCGCCTCCCTCGCAACCAGTTCCCTCCGGCACGCCTGCGGACTCCTTCCACCTTGACCGCTCTTCATATTCTTCACGCCGGTCGCCTTCTCCCCGTCGCCGATCTATCTCTCCCATGCGCCGGCGATCACCCTCTCGTCCGGAGGAAAACTAACAGCCGCAGTTCCGGAGGCAAGAACTGCGATTCCATCGAACTGCCCAAGTCCTCCGTCTTCACCTGCGAATGTTATCGAAGTATTTGTTGATGGCGTCGCCGTTCTCGCCCTTGTAGACACGGGCGCTGCTGTATCCGTTATTAGCGCAGCCCTTTGCCGTAGACTCCGTAAAGTGACGACGCCTGTTTCGAACTTTTGCCTCCGCACTGCAAGCTCGCACCGCATTCAACCTCTAGCATTATGTACAGCTCGCCTTGTTATCCGGGATGTTGTGTATATCGCCGAGTTTTTCGTGCTGTCCTCCTGTTCTCATGACGTCATTCTGGGCTGCGACTTTCTGACCCTTCATCATGCGATCATCGACTGTGCCCGTGCCAGCATTGAACTGTCTCCGCTCTGCGCTACTCTGCCGTCCGACACCTCTCTCCGCCTCGGTAAAATGCTGGTCGCTGCAGATACTGACATCCCTGCCTTCTCTGCTGCCCTGGTTCCCCTCACTTGCGCCTGCGATCCTGATTCAACTGTTCTCTTTACTCCGACCGATGCCGCTGCCCGTCGCCACTGTTTCCTCCTTCCGTTCGCTCTTCTGACTGTCTGCGATGGCCACAGCGCAATCTATGTCACGAACCCTTTTTCTTGTCCATCAACGCTTCTCCGCGGCGAATGCCTGGGCCATGTAGAATCAGTCGATCACGCTCTTCCATACTCTGTCTCTGACGAACCAGCCCCTCTCCAGATAGATGCCATTGGTTCGCCTCCTGCTACGCCAAACCAAGACACCGTTTCTGTTTTTTCCCGATCTATCGATGCCAGCCTTTCGCCGCACCAACGTGATCAGCTCGTCGCCTTACTTCAACGTTTCCGTGCGTCCTTCGACTTCCCACACAGCTCTCTTGGCCGCACATCCGTCGTCACACACAGCATTGACACCGGAACGCATGCCCCTTTGCGCCAGCGTCCTTATCGCGTGTCGGCCCCTGAACGCACCGTCATTACCAAGGAAGTGCACGACATGCTTCAGCGCGGCGTAATCCAGCCTTCTCACAGCCCCTGGGCCTCCCCCGTTGTTCTCGTGCGGAAGAAGGACGGATCCATCCGCTTTTGCGTTGATTACCGTCGCCTCAACAAGATTACGCGCAAGGATGTGTATCCGCTTCCCCGTATTGACGATGCCCTCGACTGCCTGCAAGGCGCGGAATTCTTTTCCTCATTGGACCTCCGCTCCGGCTATTGGCAGGTGCCCATGGCTGCTGCTGATCGGCCAAAGACGGCCTTTGTTACGCCCGACGGCCTCTACGAATTCAATGTCATGCCGTTCGGCTTGTGCAATGCGCCGGCCACATTCGAGCGCATGATGGACACAGTTCTCAGCGGACTCAAGTGGCACACGTGTCTGTGCTATCTGGACGATATCGTCGTCTTTTCTCGAGACTTTTCGTCCCACCTGGCCCGCCTCGAGCGTGTCCTGCAATGTTTGACCGACGCCGGCTTGCAACTGAATTTAAAGAAGTGCTGCTTCGCAGCCCGGCGGCTTACCATCTTGGGCCACGTCGTGTCCAAAGAAGGCGTCCTTCCCGATCCTGGAAAACTGCGCGCAGTCGCCGAGTTTCCCCGACCCACCTCCCTGAAAGAGCTGCGTAGCTTCATCGGGCTGTGCTCTTATTTTCGCCGCTTCGTACGCAATTTCGCTTCCATCCTGTCACCCCTGACTGATCTGCTTGCCGGCGACACCAGCCTCTCGTCTTGGACACCAGACTGTGACGCGGCGTTCAGAACGCTTCGGCGCCTGCTTGTGTCCCCGCCGATCCTCCGCCATTTCGACCCCAGCCTGCACACTGAAATTCACACTGACGCCAGCGGCGTGGGCCTCGGTGCCGTGCTGGCTCAGCGCAAGCCCGGCTGCGCCGAACATGTTGTTGCGTATGCCAGCCGCACTTTGACAAAGGCCGAGCGCAATTATTCCGTGACAGAGAAGGAGTGCTTGGCAATAATTTGGGCTATTGGAAAGTTCCGCCCTTACCTATATGGTCGCCCGTTCTCTGTCGTTACCGACCACCATGCCCTCTGCTGGCTGTCGTCCCTCAAAGACCCTTCAGGCCGTCTTGCTCGTTGGGCGTTGCGCTTACAAGAATACGACATTGAAGTCATCTATCGATCTGGCCGTAAGCATTCTGATGCCGACGCACTATCGCGGTCCCCGCTACCTTGTGACTTAGACTCCACATCTTTCGCCACCGCTGATGCGTCCTCCCTTGATATTGCCGACATGCCGTTTGAACAACAACGGGACCCCTGGATCGCTTCCCTCCTCGCTCTCCTGTCTACACCATCTCAGCGACCTGCGACCCGCACTCTCCGTCGTCAAGCCCGCCACTTCGCAATACGGGATGGCCTCCTTTACCGCCGCAACTACCTTCCCGACGGTCGCAAATGGCTCCTTGTCATTCCTCGCCACCTGCGTTCCGATATCTGCGCCTCTTTTCACGCCGACCCCCAGTGCGCTCACGCCGGTGTGGTGAAGACCTACACGCGCCTTCGACTCCGCTTCTACTGGCGGGGAATGTACCGTTTCATTCGACAGTACGTTCGCTCCTGCCCGGAATGCCAACGCCACAAAACCCCTTCTCGCCGTTCCATTGCTCCGATGCAGCCCTTGCCTTGCCCCATGCGCCCATTCGACCGCGTTGGCATCGATCTCTACGGGCCCCTTCCCATAACTCCGGCTGGACACCGCTGGGTCATAGTGGCAGTCGATCACCTTACCCGCTACGTCGAAACGTCATCTTTGCCATCCGCATCTGCGCCCGACGTTGCGTCTTTCATCCTGCATCATCTCGTTCTACGCCATGGTTCTCCTAAGGAGCTTCTGAGTGACCGCGGCCGTGTCTTCCTCTCAGACACCGTCGAAGCCCTACTTCGCCAATGCCGCATTGTTCACCGCTCTACTACGGCCTACCACCCTCAAACGAACGGCGTTACTGAACGTTTCAATCGCACATTGACCGCCATGATCGCCAAGTATGTTGCCTCGGACCACTCAAACTGGGACCGCATTCTCCCATTTGTGACATATGCGTACAACACTGCCACACAGAGCACAACTGGCTTCTCTCCGTTCTTTCTTCTTTACGGCCGCGAGCCTTCCTGTACCATGGATACCGTGCTTCCGTATCGCCCTGATATCTCCGAGTCTCTTACCCTTTCTCAAGCAGCGACCTATGCTGAAGAATGCCGCCAGCTTGCCCGCTCTTTTACAACGCAAGATCAGAATCGCCAGAAGCACCTTCGCGCCCCTACCAGTCCGCTTCCGTCCTATACCCCAGACTCGCTCGTGTGGCTTTGGGTTCCCTCCACCAGTCCCGGTCTCTCCACAAAACTCATTTCAAAGTACCACGGCCCGTACCGTGTCGTCTGCCAGACCTCTCCAGTCAACTACATCATTGAACCGCTTTCGCCGCCGCAAGATGCGCGCCGTCGTGGCCGTGAAACAGTGCACGTCGACCGTCTCAAGCCGTACTACGATCCGCCTACCATCTGTGCGCCCTAACTCGGCAGGATGCCTCCTTTTTCGCCGGGGGGTAATTGTAGTGTAGCAGCCGTGCTCGCTCACTGCGGTGAACTGTAGTAGTGAAAGAAGACGACGATCCTGAGGTGTGACGCTCGCTCGCAGCCCGAACGCTTGGCCTGCACCTTTGCTGAACGTTGCAAAGCGACCTAGGTTCTGCTCAGCCACAACCCCATCTTACAATTACAATAACTTAAAGGCGCCAGAGGGGCTTGAGTGAAGGGAGAGGAAAAATAAAACAAATTAAAGTCATAATGCAACAAAACAAAAAAAGGTAATACAGCAAAGAAGACCATAATCTTGTACAGAATGCATGATAAGATAAGTAAGACAGCAGATCAGTTAAAGGCACACTTTACAGCGGCAGGTTTAAATAAACACCTGTAACAAGTATCAAAATCAGAGGTGCGCAGGCGGTTCCGATTGCTGGCCGTCTTCGCTATAAATGATTTAAATTTGCAGCGTCTGGTAGTATTGGATGCGTATCATACGGCAATCATATGTGCGAGTTAATAAGTATGATGATAAGAGTGCAAGCGAATTGTAACGGAGACAGCAAGTTAGTTAAAACAAAGTCTGACACTTTCCGCTCATCCGTTTGCTGCATCACTAGCTGCAATAGAAATATACACATATTTTTGACATTTCTTTACTTGACATGTAGCCCTATACCTGAAGTAAAGCCTTTGTTATTCCAGTGTATTCTTGAAGAAGAATGAGAGACTGACGACAAATTGAAATTGCTGGTTATAGATAGATTACCGCCTTTGGCGGTGAAGACGCTACTTTGTTCGAAAGCGGAGCATTCATTGGATAAAAAGGCCACAAACATGTCAAAGGCCAAAAACTACAAAGTACAGGGGCAGTTTTTTGGCCCCGCATCCCAGACGTTCGTTTGTTCCTAGAAGAAGCGGCAGTAAAACGTTTTTTTGCTGCCAAGAAACTTTTGATAGAAGGGGTTGGGGCACAGTCCTGTGGTGATCAAGTGGTTTCCGGCCCACATGGGCAGTGACGTGTCGGAACGCGGAAACGTGAACCACAACGAGACGGCCAACTCGGCCGCGCGAGGACTAACCAACCGCGCGGCTGAAAGTACGGCCGACTCGGAGTCCTGGTCGCGGCGCAGTGCCAAGGACAAGATGACCACCTTCAACGAAATAGTGAAATGGTACAGACTGAACAGACAGACTATGCCGCCACCTCACCCGGGGCTTACACGGAAGGAGGCAGTGTTATATAGACAGTTACAGACGGGGTCCCTGCTCATCCCGGTGCTAGCTAAGCACGTGTGTCCGAGTGTGTACGCGAGTGACATATGCAGACTGTGCGCGAAGGAGAGAGCCACCGCGGCTCACATCCTTTGGGACTGTAGCGTAAATCCGCTCGAAGCCAGCGAGAAGACGACGATCCCGCCGCAGCTAGAGGCTGCAACGAGGAGCCGTGATCATAAGACACAACTCAAGGCCGTCCAGCAGGTCTCGGCAGCTCTCGAGAGGCAGCGACCGAGCGAAACCGAGGAGAGGGGGGCGGCACCCCCAGGAAGGGGGCGGCGGCCCTCTCGAACCCGCGGAAGTAGCGAGGAAGACCTCAAGGAGCACAACGCACGAGATTGACGTAGTGGCCGCGTCGCGGTAAAAGCTTGTCCTCCCTGCTTGGAGGGAGCCTAACCGACTCTGCAGGCTTTCTAAATAAAAGTTGTTCTCTCTCTCTAAGGGGTTGGTGCTTAGTAAATTACTTCACATCATGTGGTATGTTTTCCGCTTTTTGATTACCGTAGTTAAAAACGCTGCTTTTGACTCGAGTAACCGGTTTCGATTCCTTGAAGTAACGGATTGCGAAATATCTACAGTCCCAACATTATCAGGAAATCGAGGGGCTCTGGCGTTATTTTCACAAAAAATGACTTTACACTTTGCAGTTACAAAAAAAAATTGTTTTAATTTCTCTGATTTGATTTCTTTTCCAGATTGTGCATGCCCATTTCCACATCTTAACAACACCAATGGAACTGTCTTGGTTAGTATATAAAAATTTACTTTTCAAACCAGTAAAAAATTAGAGGGGATGAGTGAGTTCCGCCTGAAGTGTACGACGCGATAGCTAATTGGTTATTGCCCATGTGTCCAGAATTCGTCATTCTCTCACATGTCATATATGACATTCATATATCCTTGGGAGTCCTCATGCCCCTTCTGGCGCTTTGGTGCAGTGGATAAGTGATGCGCCACAGCCCTGCGATGGGAGGTTTGCGGCCACCGGTGAATCATGTGCGATGCAGGCTGCTCTATACGAGCAACTTCTCGCGATGATTCATTGGTTTAACTGCCACCTGCCACGATGCGCAGGTTCGCTGACAGTCCGGCGGACAGGTTGGGATGACGCGCAACATTACTAGAGCTGGTGGCCCGCATGCTTGTTAGGTTCCTTCTCTGGGAGTTTTTCGTGCGTTTTTCACTCACGGTCAAAGGCGATGAATTTTCCACGACACAAGCTCCATAACACGCTGTCCAGTTAATTTACAGGCACATTTAGCATTGGAATTCATAGCTACGTTTTGTCTTCGAACCATTTCCATACTTTCAATTATTTGAAATTATAAAAACGCAAATGATCTCTTCTAGCGTGCATTTTGACCTCGTGATATTTTAAACCACCTACTGACTATTAGGGTGATGTTTCACTCGATTTTCTCATTGCGTAAAAAGTTGTTACTTGTACTTATCAAAATTTACGCCCGCTTCTTCATGTTTAGCTCTTCCGGTTCGCTCCAATAATGTTGAACAGGTGCTCACGTTCAAGTCGATAACATAATAAAAAAAAAACTTCTTAATAATTGTTCACCCATTTTTCAGCCAAAGATAACTTTGAATTAGTTTGCTACTTTCTTCAATCTAACATTTAGTGCGCTTTTCGTGCCCAATATTTCTGCATAACTGGTGTTAACCAAATGGAGACTAACAGTTTAAATGACACGCTTCGGTTAGTGTTCCGTCTGCCTTTATTCACTAATTTAGCTATTGATTAAGAACGAGCGTGTGGCCCTTCTGTGACGAAGTCTATGCAACATTATAGCTGGATATTTTAGGAGCACTTAACATACAAGCGTCCCTGCTTTCTCAGCAGTCTCGCAACAGAGCAGAAGATCAAGAGATAGCGATGCGCTCGAAGCGGTAAGAAATTACAGCGGCTTAAGGCAGGTGGTGGCCGCAAGTCATGACTGCGAGAATGAAATAACAAGCAGAATAAGTACGGGGCGGGATGGATTTAGCAGGTGATCTAAAGTGATGAATAGCAATTTACCAATATCCCTCAAGGAGAAGTATATATAACTGCTGTATCAAACTGGTACTCATCTACGAGCCAGATACGACGGTGGTAGCGAAAAGGTTGAACTTAAATTGAGAACATCGCAGGGAGGTAAAAAAGAAAAATGATAGGTCGCACTTTTAGGCACAGGAAGAGAGAAATGCTGGCTAGGGAGAAGACTCTAGTTTTCGACATCCTAGTTGAAATCAGGAACATGCAATTGGCTTCGGCAGGGTATGTAACCTAATGGCAACCTAACCGATGGTCGCTAAGGGTAACGGATAGGATTGCAATGGAGGGCGAGAGCAGCAAGGGGCCTGAGAGATTTGGAGAGGGGGATTAGATTACGAAGTTTGCGGGTATAAGGGGGGCACAGCTGTCACAGGGCATTGTTAACTGGAGAGATATGGAAGAGGTCTTTCTCCTGCGGTGGTCGTAGTTAGCCTGATGATGACGACGTTGATAGCTTAACCAGAGGGCGCAGTTTGTTCGTGAGCAGCTGCTGTGGCATTGTGATAATAGATCTGGCTTATTGTGAGTATGGAAGAAAAGAACTAAATCCCAGCACTCAATATAGGTGCTGTTTTGAACCTGAAAGTCGCTAAAACACTTTCTGTGTTATATATTATCCTGACCACCTCACAACCAAAATGATAGAGACACACTTGTAATACGGCATAATTCCTCACTATCATCCATACAAGCACAGCCACACAGCGACAAGAAAAACCTTGCAGCTTTCACAGAAGCTTAGCAGTAGAAGAAAATAAAAAAAACTACTATAAGGTGTACGCTTTTACCGATTTGCTGCAAACAACCCCTAAGCTCATATCAATGAGCTATTTGCATCGCTATTGGTGGCCCGTACAGAGTGAAGGAGGTGAATTTGCCCCAGCCTTCAGTCAGTGTCAATGACATAATCGTTCTTTCTGCCGTAGCAAGTTTGTCAGAAAGTAGACGAAATAAATTATTGGTCGTACACAATCAGATTTTGGCAAAGGGAAGCTTCAGAAACATTAAATGTTCCAATAAAAAGCCTCAATGTTATGAGAATGCTGATATTGAAGCACCAGAGGCACAAAAGCACGTTCTCATGTTTAAGAACCGCTTGCCTGTAGTTATGTGAAAAAAAAAATGAGAACCACTTTTCTGCATTTAAGCAGCAAGATTGCCCTTTCCTTTGTTTGCGTATATCCCCGTTCTTAAAAAAAAACCAGTGCTACCGCACGGATTCATGGACATTGATCTCGGAACTCATAGACCAACAATGCACACCGCTATTAGATACCACCACTCACAAACGTGAGGAATTCGGATAAATTGTGCCTCCTAATTATGTTATTTGTTTTTAGCTGTAGAGCGAGCTCTTATGGCATGCCATGAAATGGAAGTGTTCGAATGCGCCCCCCAGATAACAAGGAGTTCACCTTTGGCTTCCATTATTGCAGAAGGGAAGTAAAATCTATTTTCGACAGTGTGACTAGAGGGAAACCTTTCACTCAGTGCTTACCATTCGTGCCCTACACACTTTTCAGTGCCGTAATTTCGCAGTTTGCTGTTCGGTTTCTGTAACGTTGCCTTTCACTTTACCGTACATAGAATCGGGGGCTATGGTGATGAAATCGTGGCGAACGCCAGCGGGAGGCGAGAAGTACGCCACCTTGTGCTACCCGCACGGCACCTCGGAGCAGGGGTGAGGATAAGCACCGCAGAGAAGATGTGATGTAGAGGTGCTTGAGTGGGAAAACAGGTTGACGAAGCGGTAGCGAAGGCAGCACTACATTTCTTGAAAGACTACAGCTTACGAAAGACCAATAGCTGGCTAGGTACAGTCGTCCACATACTGGTCTAGAGCGCTACAACGGCGCGCTCTTTTGTGCTCACTGCTTTTAGGTGGGTGTTTGCTCACGTTGCCCCTAAGAGCGTAAGTCGCATTTTGTGCGCGAAGTGTATTTTTTCTTACGTAAAATATATGTACTTCAAGAGTGAAATTACGGTGAGCACTCAAGATTCCTTACGTGCTCTGAATGCGAAAATTTCATTTTCATCTCGTTTCGTTTTAATTAAAAGCCGCTCATAAAACGGCAACTTCGACATCAAAGCGAAGTAATAATTTTTTTTCAGCACAATATGTATTGCTTGTTTTCCCTCAGAAACCATTGGGATGCCACTACAATTGCAGCAGCACACTCTGCACAGCACCTGATCACTACCCATGTTATGTATGTAATTTATTGGCTAAATTTGACCTTTCACTCTTCAATAACGACTTTTTTCAACTTTTGTTTATACTGCTATTGGTCTGGCTGTCTTTTGCGACATCTCTAGCAATTTGCGATCCCACTGCGCTGAACGTACCCCCAAAGCTTGCTTTCCTTGTTCTATTACAGGGATTTTAATGATCGGAGGCCTGAAAACGTTTTCCAAAACATGCTAGGAACATTAGCACAAGAAGAGACCAAATATCGCGGCAGTACATACAGGAGCGCTAAGTTCCGAGGCTGCCTTTGTTGCGACAGCAACGCGAAATATTGATAAAAAAATTTGCAATTAGAATGTTGAAGAAACTTTTCCATCCCACCGCGCAGTAGGCAGGAGCGGTTGCTCTTTCGTATCATTGCGCTGGTACCGCAGACGCGCTACGGCGTTCGCCGGCTGCGAGGACAGACGCTGCGAAGAGGTACGGTGGTCTGTTGCTTGGTCTCCTTCGTAATGAAATTTTCATGGAGCCAGTGAGTCGTTTACTTCGACTACTTACACCTCTAAATGCGCTGCGTGAGGTCGCTCGGCGGAAAAGGTTTAGCAAACTGCAGCTCTTAAGCACCTCAGGCCAAATCACCTCATAAAGCGATCAGCAAAAGGAACTAAACAAGGGAAAGGTCAAGTGGGTGATACGATGGTATTTCGGAAATTATAGTTGAGTTTGCGAGAACGCTGCTATTCTTTTTGTGACCTGTGTCTCACGTTGTTCCCGCTAATTTTCTTGCCTCTTACTCCTACACGTAAGTACTAAGAGGTGCCGTGCTTAGCCTTGCAATCGCGTGGGCGTTTATTCATTGTCTTAATTTTTTTATAGCGCACATTTTTTTCTCCTCAGGACAAAGGCCTGTAGTTACGACTTTTGATTGTCTGTACAGGAGATAAACAAAAGCCATAGATAATGGGCAAACAAAAATATCTGACGGAAGGTAGAGTTCAGCGCGGCATCGAGCAGTGCGATTAAAATATGTCACTGGCCAACTAGATTTCTTCTGTTGCACAATACTCATTTCCAGTGTAACGCTGCATCAAGAACTAAATCAAGCCCTTGAAGAATTCCCCCTCGGTGAATGGCGAAATAAATACAGCCTTCTCGCGCTTACATTAACAAACAATTCGACATGAGCAATGTCCTTAGCGCAACAGGGTGACTAAGAGCAGGCAACAAGACATCACTACTTTGCTGCCTCAGCTCTGTGTCGTCTCGTCACGCTACGAAAGACCTTCTAAGAATATGAACTAACATGCTCATTAGAAAATTTTGTTCTAATGCCGCTGTCTTGGTATCACTTTAGTGGAGCACGGGATTGGCGGAAACGCAACCCATACAAAGCCTCCTGAGTGCTTGCGAATAATTCGAATAATTTGCAATTGCAGTTAGAAGGTCGTGCTCTCTAAAGGGAGAAGAAAAAAATTGGTGAGCATAGCGTCATGCACGACACATCTTTTGCACCACCAACTCTTAAGCAGCGGAATTAAAGGGTGGTCGAGGGGAACGGTGCACAAGGTTTTTAAACGCTTCACTTTCAAGGAGGGGAAAAAAGAAAGAGACGGATCCTCGCAGCGTCTAATCTCGTAGCCAGCGGGCCCCGGTACGCGGCCGCGAAACCAACGCCGCGATACAGGAGAGCCCTCTCGCCAGTTGAATGACCTGGGAACTGCCTACAATTCCTGTACATTAACATTTCCCCAAGGTGGCATACAAGCAATGTGCTACGCTGCAGTGATTTTTTTATTTAGCATTAAGCTGCAGAGAGTCTTCGAGTAAAATGGCGGCTGCTCGGTGGAATTTCCATATCTTGATCGATCTTTTCTCCGCAATCCTCTTAGAGCTGCAAACATTCTAGCTTTTGAGGCGACTGAAAGTTTGGGCAATATCTGGAAGAGTTGCGATTAACATGCACATTGTATTCACTGACGCTTCCCAAAGACAGAGGCGATAGCTAGCCTGTGTATTAATAGCTCCATTGCAGGTACCCTTCCTTTCACTTCCGGAAGAATTCTCCTTGATTAAGGCAGTTGATGTGCCATCAACAAAGCAACAAAAGTGCCCTTAGCATACAGGTCATCGGCTCAGAATTACGACAATGAGCCCTCAGGTCCATAAATCTTCGAAACTGGGCGAAAAAAAATATAGAGCAGAGCAAGCGACACTGACACAAGCGCGGACTCTCAACGTTTATTCGAAAAATTACAAGGAACTTGTAAGTCAGCGTTTGGGTGTGGATCCCTAGCTCTATCCTGTTTTTTTTTTCTCGCGCCGTTTCGAAATTGAACGTAACGTCCCAACCAGCCCGCCCGAAAGCTCGTCAGGTTAACTTGACCAATTTGCTTTCTTATCTTCCTGGGCCAAATAGGTCTGTAAAAGCAGAATGTTTATCGCGCAGCGTTCGCTGCAAGATGCTCCTAATGCAAATTATCACAGGAATTCTCTGTTGAGGGCATAATAACATGCTCTTGGTAATGTCAATCATCAATATCTGCTATACCCTGAAATTTACGCTTGGTTTGTTTTCATAGTTTAATGCCTTGCCATCTTGAACCATCAAACGAGGAAACTTAAAAGGCCGCGTATCATTGCATGAAGAGCATGCCGTGCAAATTCATGAAAGAGTTTGACTAACAAACAAAATGCATGCTCCACCTCGACATCCCGCTGCATACAAAAACCTAAAGTAAAAAGGCCTTCCCGAAGTTTCAAACTTATCAGTGCCCTGGCCGATCTGTTACTTGCAGCGGGATTATGCTCTTTCGGCTATCAAAATCAAGGTTGTTAGCGCACATATTTTTCGAGCGAGCAGTTTTTCGGCAGATTGATTGCATCTTGAGCCTCCTGTCATCATTAAGATCTCAGTCGACACTTCTAGAAAGAGGGCAAAAATAAAACACAGAGAGCTGCTGTACCTCATAACTTTGCTTCAAAGATTTTCTATCAGATAAGAGGCTGTAACCGTAAATGTTTCCCTTTTCATATATGGAAACATTGTATCTAACGCTGACGCCACTTTATTGATATAATAGTTACTCTACCCGCAATGAGCAGTTAAATTTTCACGTATTACTCGCCGTTTTGTATAGTTGTACACAAGGAGCATTAAAAATAGTTTGATTCTTCAATATATCGCGCACAAATCTTAACTTTTTTCTTTTCTCTCAGGACCTCACCGAGGACGAAGCCAGGAACCAGACTTCCCCTCCCACTATGTGGTGTCCTGTGGGAAACTGCAATGACGGAACCTGTGTTCGAAATGGCACGTGGGAGCTATGCTTCTAGACACCTAAACTATCAGAATGACGCCCCTCTGCTTACCCACATTCCTACCATCTGATGGGTGTTACAAAAATAAAAGATGCACAGATGTTGACGTCTTTTTGGAATGCATAGTTGAAATACCTATAAATGTCGGCTACGTTCTTACAAACATGACAGCCCCGAGAAAAAAAAAAAACGTGGTAAAATGCATTTTGAACATATCGTATTAAGATTGTAGTAATAATTGCTTTGTTTTTTTTTTATCTTCTAGACGCAAAAATGAATGCTTTCTTATTAACCTGGGGGTAAAATTTTGAGAATTCTTCCAAATATCTCGGAAATGCAACTATTGCCCGCACAGTATATTTATTGCACTTTAATATACGCCATGTAAAGTTAGGATGAAAAGAGGGACAGACGAATTAAATTTGTTCGACGGCGGCGTTATTCGCTGATCCGCATACGCAACAGTTAGGTCGTTGACCCTTTTAATGCGTTTCTAGAGCAAAGACTGTGGGCCTCCAAACTGTCGCGCAAGTGAGGGACTAGTCGCATTGAAATCTGTGGGGGATCGGAAACCAAATTTTTAGACGCAGTCTGCGTCAAACATCGGTCATCAGCCGAACTGTAAAGCAACAAATACATGCTTGTCTTTGGGATCTGGTCGGTCCGTCGTGTCGGGCTCCTTTTTGATGACAGGTTCGGGTCCGGAGGTTCCCAGACATGCCTGCCTGTCTAATGCTATCACATTCTCAACAGACAATTTGATTAAGCGGTGGTTGTCTCCTTGCTATAAGTTACGATAAACGAAATGACGACAGACAAGCAAGTGTTTAGATTGTCCCCAAAAACATTATTTCGGGCACTAAATGCTTCCACGGCAGCTTCAAAAGGTCTGCAGATATGTTTATGATGATTAACTATTGGTTAGAATTGAAACATATTTTGGGTGCACTATTTCATATTTGCGCAGAGAAGCTCTTTATTTCGCAAGCAGAGGATTTAGCTGGCTTTTAAATCCGTTGATTTGCTACTCTGCATAGAGAAGAGACTCGGGGGAGAGAAGGAAGAAATGAGAGATGTGCACGAAATGGGATGACACAGATCACTGCATGGAGAATGCGCCGTGATAGTGCTAAACCCAGGGATTAGAGTTTGTCTCGGAGGCCAGTGCCATCTAAGTAATCAAATAAAATGTTCATAGCGCGTCTATTCTACCTAGGGCAAGCTAAGGGTCCTAATAGACAGTCTAGTGTCCGACGCATTTGTGTCAGTTATTCCATATTATATGCATAATGTGCAGGCTCCTCAGTATACGCTGACCATTCTAACAAAATATGCTCTACTGTCTCTATGAGGCCACAGTTGTCGCAACACGGACTCGTTGCTTGACCTAAACAGATCTGTAGGTCACTTGGAAAAGCAGCGCTTAGACGAAGTCCATGATAACAAGCTTCCAGATGACAAGGATGTCTGGGTGACAGTTTTCATTTGAGGTGTGGGTTGATGGAATGCAGAAATTAGTGAAAATAGGTCAACAAGCCACACAGCCCATTTTGTTCTCCGAAGCTTTTTTTTTTTTGGCTAGTTGGGGCGCCCCTGGCTTCGCGAAGTAAATCAGCTTGTAATTTCGATGTTGATGTTCCCTTGGGGGCTGCTTCGTCCACTTTTTCGTTTGTTGTGATTCAAGAGTGAGCTGGAATTCACTAAAGTGCAATACATTTGCCTGCGGCAGTAGCCTTGTGATTTAGTTAACTAATGTTCTAAGAAACTGGCTGGTGATCAAGTTCCTTTAATAAATTGTGGCGCTGTTAGAAGTTACCTGAAGACAACGCAACGAGCAGGGCTTCGGCGCTAGATGTTGGAGACAGCCTCTTTAATCACGTGGAGCTCTGCTGCCATCTAGGATGACTTTAATTACAGACGATGGGAAAACGTTCGGCCTGTCGAGGGCACACGAAGACCACAAGAGCAACACTCCTGCGAAGTCGAGGCGTCTGTGAACATGTGGGTGTGCGCAGAGTATTTCTTAGCGAGGAAGGTCGCAATACATTGCAGTGGCGCCGGTGGCGGCATGTGTCTTTTCGTATTTACACCGGGTGTGCGCAGTTTACCGAGAGAGGCAGAGTGTCCAGGCTGGAAAGATTGGAAGCAGGAGTTTTTTGGCTGAATAATATTAGGGTAGCTGAGCGGTTTCAGAGCTTGGCCAAAGCCATAATTACTGTTGGTTATGCGAATCCGATGCAGGAAGTGCGTTATTTCTTGAAGCCCATATCGTACGGAGATGTGTTCGCATATTTTCCTTAGAAGCAATTACATCGAGAAAAAGGTATCCGGCTTCCCTTACTGTTCCTGTAAACGATGAACCCTTTGAGAGGAAAAGACAGATTCGCAGACAGTTGTCCCGAGCGGCCTCTGGTGATCTCTGTGACGATACAACGCGAAGAACTGCCAGGAAGCAACGCATTATTTCTTCAAAATGGGCTCTCTAACCAACAACCATGGAGCGGCAGTTGCAGCCCCATTCTGTTGCCGCATGAATCTGAAAATTAGGGGCGCTGAGGTACTTCACTTCGCCGCGTCAGATATTCCTGTATATAACAATGCCTATGAATCATTGGTAACGCACGTACAGTAATGCCCGCCCATCTAGGAGAAGCAGGTACCTGGTGATTATTTTTCTTGTGTAAGCCATGAGTACGCTTTCTGGCGAGGGTTGAAGACCTCGGAAAGCGAAATACATGAAAATGTTCAATGATACTGTTCGAAGGCGTTTCTGGTTAACATGGCGCGAATTGCCACATTCCAGATGAAGATGTTATTGGCATAAGTCTCAATGTGTACTCTTCGGGGTATGGTTTTTGTGTGTATCACTGTGATCTTGAACAGAAGCCTGAGTACGGCCCCCTGAGGTAAGCCCTTCTGTACTTCGTGAAACGACTCGGGAGGGTTTGACCTACCCATAAATATTCAGCGGTCTTTTAACCAGTTTTCAATCTACTTGTATAATTTTCCTCCGACTCTAATATTGACTGAGGCTTCAAGTATGACATGATGAAAAACAGGGCAGAAAGCAGCCTTGGTATTGTCATGGAACCAAGGAAGGAGACACCGTTCGCCAGCAGTGTTTTCAGAACCAGCTCTCAGAGCGTGTGAGCCAACCCTCACCTCTTTGTCTTCTGTTGCTATCTGGCACCATCTGGTGGCATTATTCCCCCTCCCAAAAAAAAAGTAAAAGAGAAAGGGAAAGCCATTACGACGCTATGAGCTAACTGAAGGGAGTAGGGGAACAACAATCGAAGAGGCAAAATGACAGGAGGAAAATGGGCCTATGCGAAAAAAAACAAAAACAGAAACAACTGTGGAAGCGCTGTCAGTTAGTGCGGGAAAAATGGCTTCATACGGAGTTCGTGCACTACTTCAGGCTGGGTCGACGGCGCGCACTCTGCACAGAACCGTCGGGCAGAACTTCATAAGTCACATCCGTGATGCGAAGCAATACTCTGTAGGGGCCAAAGTAGCGGCAAAAGAGTTTTTCGGACAAGCCTGGGCGACGGACAGGGTCCTACCCACACTGTCGTCCGGGCGGTACTCGACGTGACGACTCGCATATGCAATCACGCGTTCCACGCCATCTTGGTGTTGGACTAAGACAGCACCCAGGCCGATGTTGCTGGCGTCTGTGTGGATCTCGGTGGCAGCCTCCTCATCAAAGTGAGCAAGAACAGGGCAGGTGTGCAGGCGTCGGCGTAGCTCTGTGAAAGCCTCCTCTTGTTCGGTAGTCCACACGAACGGGGTATCGTCCCGCGTCAAACGGGTCAGGAATTCGGCAATTTGGCAGAAGGCGGCGATAAAGCGACGGTGGTGGGCGCACAGACCATGGAAGCGTTTCAGCGCTTTCTTAGTGGTAGGAACCGGAAATTCGGCCACGGCGGCAGTTTTGTCGGGATCGGGTTGGGCACCGGCGGCTCTCGCAACGTGGCCGAGAAACGTCAGTTGTTCGTAGCCGAAGTGGCATTTTTCGGGCTTGAGTGTTAAATTGGCCGACTGAAGGTCATCTAATACAGCCCGCAGGCGTTTAAGATGTTCGTCAAAGGTTTCAGAGAATACGACCACGTCATCCAGGTAAACTAAACAAGTTTACCAATAAAGGCCAGCGAGAACCGTGTCCATCATTCGCTGAAACGTCGCCGGCGCTGAAATGAGGCCGAAGGTCAACACCTTATATCAAATAGACCATTGAAAGTAATGAAGGCTCTTTTTCCCGGTCCCGTTCATCAACCTCAATCTGCCAGTACCCGCTCTTTAAATCAATGGAGGAAAAATATTTGGCGCGGCGAAGGCGGTTGAGCTAGTCGTCTATGCGGAGCAGTGGGTATACATGTACGTCCTTTTTAGTTATGGTGTTCAACTTCCTGTAATCGACGCAAAAGTGCAGCGCTCCATTCTTCTTCTTAACTAAAACAAGAGGCGACGACCACGGACTCTGAGATGGTTGAATAATACCGTCATTGAGCATCTCCTTCACTTGTGTTTGGATGGCCTCGCG
This sequence comes from Amblyomma mixtum, assembly GCF_055824585.1. NCBI lineage: Eukaryota > Metazoa > Arthropoda > Arachnida > Ixodida > Ixodidae > Amblyomma > Amblyomma mixtum. The sequence goes on from NC_143013.1 coordinate 216,207,186, forward strand.
TTCTTTAGGTGAAATACAGTACGGCTGTTGGCGTATGGGGCGGGCTTCTTCACTCGTGTTGATGCGGTGTTTCGTAATGGCTGTCAGTTGAACTTTCGAAGACGCAAAGTAAGCTGTGTATTGGTGTATTAAGGCACGGAGAGCGCGGTGTTGAACCTGTGACAGCCCTGAGATGATGTCAATGTGATCGAGAGACATGTTCGGAGATTCCACTGCTGTGCACGTAAAACATTCAGAAACATCAGATAATTGGTCAGCGAACGCGATCGCTGTGGAGCGGAAGAGGTGCCGAAGTTCGTGTGGGAAATTGGTAACCAGTAATTGGGTCCTACCATTGCGTATGTGGAGGAGGCTTCGGGCGGTACAAATGTAGTGTGTCAGCAACATTGAAACATTACTCTCGGCGACTGCTGTCCTGTCACGGAAATTATCGCAGTCGACAGCGAAAAAACACTGGAGCGTGGCGGGATCAAAACACTCTCGGAGGAAACGCGAAGGGCGGAGCGACATGGGCGGGTGTGAGAAGTGTCATCGGCGTTGTCTGTAGAAAACGTAACTGTGCGCTGGTGGAAATCGATGATGGCCCCATTCTCGCGGAGGAAGCCAACACCCAGGATCAGGTCACGAGAACAATCACGGAGAACCAGGCAGCTGACAACGAACGGGGAGTTGCGGATCTGGACTGGAGCTATACACTGGCCAAGCGGAGTGACGATGTGGCCGCGCCAGCCGTGCGGATCGGCGTGGCAGACTATGGTGTCGTAACTTGTTTTAGAAGCGCTGCCAATTTTCAGGTTAAAATGGAAAAATTGGCTCCGGTGTCCAGCAGCACGCTAAATTTGTGACCGTCAATGAGCACAGTTATATTGAGTTAAAACCAGGGTGTCGAACCGGATTTTTTTCGGGTTCGGTTCAGGTTCGGGTTCACACCTTTCGGGTTCAGTTCCGGGTTCGGCTTCGGAGCGACATTCCGTTCCGGTTCGAACCGCTCCGAATAGCGTCGAACCGGTTCAAACGGGTTCAAACGGGTTCAGACTATAAAAAATTCTGAACGTAGGTTTTTATTCAACCTTGTTTTGCTGTTTACTTTTCTATTTGATATTAGCATATAACACAGCACTGAAAAATTTGCTCAATGCGAGATGTTTTACTGTCCGCGGCAAAAAGATTTAAATGTACGCAAGAGCCCCGAAATCAAATGAACTCAGAAGTAGTGTACACCGGCTATGTACGAGGTCTGTTAGAAAAGTATCCGACCTTTGGCCGTTGAAAAAAAACTTGCATAACTGGAGCGTTGCAAACCTAGTCATCTTTAAAGTAGTCTACTTGGGACTCCACACACTTCTCCCAGCGGTGCTGCCATTGTGGGAAGTATTCCGAAAAGGCCCTTTTCGGAATGGAGTTTAGCTCAGCTGTCGTTGCAGCCATAATGTTCTTCCTTGTCTGAAATCGCGCTCCTTTCAATGGCCTTTTGATTTTGGGAACTAGCCAGAAATCGCAGGGGCCATATCAGGACAGTAAGGAGTCTGTTGAACTACAGGAGTCTGGTTTTTCACCAAAAAATCTGATTCGAGTGCGAGGAATGTGCAGGAGCATTGGCGCGATGGGTGCGCCAATTTCCTGTTGATCTCAGCTCCGGGCTCTTGCGCCTCACAGTATCACGTAGGCAACGGAGGACATCCCTGTAGTACTCTTTGGTCATTGTTTGACCCTGTAGAGTGCGTACTCGTGGTCTGCCACACAGAGGGTGTCAAAGAAAGCAGTCAGCATCACTTTCACATTGCTGCGCAATTGGCGGGCCTTCTTAAGTCTTGGTGACGTGGAATGCTTCCACTCTGACGACTGGGATCTGGTTTCCGGGTCGTACCTGTACACCCAAGACTCGTCACTAGTGATTATGATGTTGATGAAGTCGGGGTCACTGTTTGCGGAATCCAGCATGTCCTGTGAGACTTCAACACGAAGCTGCTTTTGCTCCACCGTGAGCAGCTTCGGCACGAATTTCGCCGCAACTCTCTCCATGGCCAAATCTTCGGTGATAATGGAATGTGCGGAGATTTTGCTCATGTCCATCTCTTCCTCAATTTCTCGGATAGTCACTCGACAGTAACGCATCACCATAGCGTTCAGTTCGGCAATGACCTGGTCATTTTGACATGTTGATGGCCGATTGGAGCGTGGCTCGTTCTCCACCGATGTGCAGCCATCTTTAAAACAATTGTAACACTGCTTAAACTGTGTGCTGCTCATAGCATCTTCACCGAAAGCCGTCTGAATATTTCGAATGGTTTCCACTCGGCTGTCGCCAAGTTTATGGCAAAATTTGTTGCAGTAGCGCTGCTCCTTTCACTCCGCCATTTTCCTTTAAAAAACCGACGAGAGCACTGCACACTGCCTCACTCAAACGCTGCTTCCCAGCGACTGACGCTATCGGCAGGCGGGAAAAAATTCATGCATGCGCATGAAGGTTTAAGGTCGCCTGATGCAAGCGCGCTTGTCTTATATCCATCAGGTGTTCGCAAAAAAAAAATTAAGTCGGATACTTTTCTAACAGACCTCGTATACTAGACTCTATCTGATGAGATACATAAAAAGAAAAGCTGATGGATTTTTCATCTTCAAAACCTTTCAGCTTCAGCAGTTTCGAGGTCCCCGTCAGGCGAGTAATAGGTTTCTCTTGAAGCTCGTGTCAATTGGGAACTTCTCCGGCGCAAAATGCTTAAGCGGGCGCAGTCAGGACCGCTGCATGCGCCCACTATGAGCGGAAGCTGCCTTGTATTTGCAGGTATATACAGCCAAGACATCTTTCTGTCACCTCAAAAGCGGCTTGCCAGTAACCCTCCCCCTCACTCTGGCACACTTGCAGCATACATCTAGAGAGTATACCAAAATATTTTATTTTCATCACCTGCTCTACATCGCCTTTATAACTCGCACTATATGTCTCGACCTCCTTTAGCTCAGGTTCTTCAAAAACACAGCTAATCGTGGCTTGTCGATAGTACAGTGTAAAATTAAGATTTTGGCCTATGCTGATGTCGTCTCCGTCTCTTGCTCTGATGAAAAGAATATGATAAAAAAGTAGGCTTGCATTGGTTGGGGGCACTTCGTGTCTCTACGGACTCAAACTTGCGACGTCTTCGATGCGACGTTGCGTTGTGACAATGTTGCAATTGGTGCATTGCAAGAGGAGGGCCGTAAATTCGTTAAATAGCATTTTTGTGACTTTTCTGGGGCACTTTCAAAGGGAGCCCATGCGTGGACAGAATTTCATGCTACCTTGATACAGTATGGTGAGTCTTTCGTGCAGTTTTTGTCCACTAACCTGTTTCATGATTTTTGTTTTTCGAAACCGAAAACCACCGTTTTCTGGCAGCTGTGCTTATTAGGTGACTAAATGCTCATCTGTCTTTTATGGACATAGTCGTGAGGGAATTTTGTGCTGACACACTCGATTTCCTGAATATTCGCTTTACCTTGGAATACCTGTACGGCTTCTCCAGAAGGCACCTGACAAAAGTTTTGATCGATCAATACTTTCTCTACGTGCAGCCTTACCTAGCCTTTCTTGATGGCCTTATATTAAGGCGAGTTCAGAGGATATACATTCAATAGGCCCGAAAAACCTTTCTTAGACTTCAAACGTCGACATTGCGTGTTAGGACATGTCATCGAGCCAAGCGGACGTGTGTGCGATGGTCAGTGAATTGCTACATCTGCAAGCAAGGAGGAACTATTGAAGAACGAAATTATTTGTGACGCGGTTTTCGTTTGAGACATAGCTCACTTCAGCAGTCGCTTAAAAAAGGACATTGAGGTCATGCCTTGCACTATAAGATTTGTGCCAGTAATGAAGGACACCGGAATTCCGAGTGAACTTTTCCTGTTAATAAGACTGCTTAGCATGTGAAGAAACGTATGCTTGATAAACACGCACAATCGCCACTTTCGGCGAGGTCACTGTTCAGAGAACAGTTCATTTTAGCTCAGAACGTATATGCTGCGAAAGTTTAGCCTCCTGACTGATCACCCTTTCTTGACGTGTGCGTCTTCCGGAATTTTTATGTGCGGGCAGAGCAAGGGAGGGATAGTGGCATGAGGCCGTATGCCGAGGTCGCGGAATTCGACCCAGTCGAAAAATGAGATCAGGGAGGTTCCTGATATTCCGTGCGGCAACAATAAAGAATCTTCGAACATGGCCGAGTAGCCTAAGGCATCAGTAAACGAAGCTTCTCTGTTGCGCCCGCCGCCACTGGCTGGATTCCCACTCTGTGTTAGAGTATTATAGTAGGTTTCTTTACTGCGTTAGCAGTTTCGTCCCCTTTCTCAAAAATAAAAAAATTTCCGTGGTGTGTGCGTGCGTGCATGTGTGCGTGCGTGTGTGCGCGTGTGTGTGCGTGTGCGTGCGTGCGTGCGTACGAGCGTGCGTGCGTGCATGCGTGTGTCCATGCATGCGTGCGCTTAAGCATCGCATACTGCTCAGGAACAGTGGACAATGAAACGCTACGCACTTAAGGAAGAAGATGTGTACATTAATGAGAACCTGCCGGCCCAGACAAAAAAGTTGTTGTGGCAAACTAAACAGGAAGCAAAGAAGTCGTACAAGTTTGTATGGCTGAAAAATGGCAAAATCTTTGTGAGGAAGATTGAGGGCTCTGGAGCTATAAGAATTGAGAGCGCATGTGACTTTGATAAGCTTGAGTAACCACGAGTGAGGACTTCTGCTCATTTACCGACTGGATTACACACATTAGTAGTTTGTTTAGCTCCCAAGTCAATTCTGCACTAGATCTTATCCATATCAACATAAGGAGCATCAAGAAGCACTGGAATTTATTAAATATCTACTTGTCTGATTTGATTGGGTACCTTGATATTGTACTTTTGACTGAAACTAATGTTAACGAGTATGAGTCTGATACGTTTATTCCAGGATTTCAATATTTCTCTTGTTGCCGTGACTCTGGTAGGGGTGGCGGCGTATTAGGATTTCTTAAAGAATGTTGGCACATTGAAAGAGTAGCTTGTGCTTTTACTGCGGTGGAAGTAGTAGCTCTTTCACTCAGTTGCAAAGACGAGACATTTATTGTGCTAGCAGTTTATCGCCCTCCGAACTCAAAACTCGAAGTATTTTTAAGCGAAGCATACTACTTTAGCTACCACTTCAGCCCTTCACCGTGGTTATGCGCCTCCAAATCACGTGATACATGACGTCACACCACGTGACACGATGACGTCACGACAGTAGAGAAACGGGGGCCCACCTCGCGCCGTCGCTGTGGTTGTGCGCCTCCAAATCACGTGATACATGACGTCACACCACGTGACACGATGACGTCACGACAGCGGAGAAACGGGGCCCACCTCGCGCCGTCGCTGTGGTTGTGCGCCTCCAAATCACGTGACACATGACGTCACACCACGTGACACGATGACGTCACGACAGTGGAGAAACGGGGGCCCACCTCGCGCCGTCGCTGTGGTTGTGCGTCTCCAAATTACGCGACACGATGATGCTTCGCATTCTCCAGGCTTAACCAAGTTAAGCCTCAGCCATTTTTTTCTGAACTTGCGGATTTTTTAACTCACCACAATCGAATTAATGTAATAATAGCTGGAGGCCTTAATATTGACATTTCCGAAATAAAGAAACCCGTTGTTGATTGCTATTTAGATTTACTAGCTTCATATGGAATAGAAAATATAATTTCTAGTTTTACCAGGGAAGAGGTCATGGGCACCAGACTTACTCAGTCGTGCATCGACTATATAGCAGCCACACTCCCGAATAATGTCGCCAACGCTGCAGTAATACTAAGAAAGGTGGCGGATCATTATTTCACAGTGCTGTGCGTTCTGGCGCAAGAAAGGGAAACGCCTGGTCAAACCGGTAGAACGATAAAAATAATTGATAACAAGTGCTTGGACGAGCACGTTCAAACTTTTGATTGGAGGTCTCTGCTAAGTCAAACTCACATTGATGCTTATAACTCGTTAGCAGCCAAGTTTGAGGAGATATATGCCAGTTCCACGAAGGAGGTTAAAATCCAGTTAAGAAATCCAGAGAAGAAATTGATAACGAATGCAGCAATATACTTAACGCATCAATATACTTAAACTTTCTCATGAGAAGGGCAAACTATGGAATGACTATAAACAAGACGTCGAGAATCTTGCCCTGAAAGAGCAATATAGGGCACATCGTAATAAGCTATACTGCTATGCTGAGGCAAGCAAAGAAGCAATATTTTTCTGCTGAGTTTTCTAGGTGCAGCAGCAATACGAGGAAAACTTGGAGTCTATTAAATTAATTATTAGGTTGACAGAACAAATCTAATTTGGATGAGAAGTTGCACTGTAGTCTTCTGAAAGCAGATCCTTCGACCGTTGCAAATTCTTTTACTGATGCGTTTGTATCATCCATTAGGGAACTTAAAAAAACAAACTGTCGTTTCTACCATTCAATACCAAGGCAAGAAAACAATTCATTCTGCTGCTTTTCCTCCTGTTGATCAAGATGAGTTGTGGAACCTTATTAGGACGCTACCAGACAGCAAACCACCAGGCTACGATAAGATTAGGCTGCGTGATTTGCGAAACAATTACTCCAAACTTAAAGATGTACTTTTACATATACTTAATGGGTGTTTCAAGACAGGAGAAATACCATCAGGTCTGAAGATCTCAGTACTAAGACCCATCTACAAGTCGGGAAAAAAGACAGATCAAACAAATTACAGACCAATTGCCATACTACCAGTCATTAGCATCCTGATGGAAAAAATTGTGCACCAATATATGACATGTTATTGTGAGAAGTAGTCTTGTTTGAGTACTACATAGTATGGTTTCCGTCGTAATATTGGTGCGGTTGAGCTTCTCAAAGATTGCTGTGATTTTATCAATGGTAACTTGGATGTTAATCAATGTATTTTTGGATTATTTTTGGATTTATCGAAAGCATTCGATACCGTGGAGCACTCTGTTTTGTTACGAAAGTTGGAAAGTATTGGATTCCGTGGTCCATACCAACAATTTTTTGCAAGTTACCTATCGCACCGTAAGCAAGCAGTGAAAATTAAAGAATCATTTAGTACTTTTTCTGATATCAGTACGGCGTTCCACAAGGTTCTGTTTTGGGACCCTTTTTGTTTAATATTTATGTAAATGATATGGTTAACCTAACATTAAATGCAAAATTATTTCGGTATGCTGATAATACAGCTTTAGTGATATCCCATGAATCAAGCCCACTCGCACTGAAATTACTTCAGTACGATATCAATAAAATAGTAGACTGGTTATCTGGAAATCAAATATACATAAACATAAACAAAAATGTGTTAATATGTTTCAGAAATCCGCACAAAAATGTCGATCTTACCCAGTCGGTTCTACTGCATGGTAGCAACTGTGCCAATTGCGAATGTTCGCCACTACGCTACTCGAGCAGTGTTAAATATCTTGGCCTATATCTTGATTCCAACATGTGTTGGTCTTCCCAAACTGACTATTTATTAAAACGACTCCGTGCTCTGTCTGTGCAGCTTTATCGTATAAAATACACTACACCTATAAACTTGCGTCACCCTGTGTATAGATCTTTAGGAGAATCTATCCTTAGATACGGTGTTTCAGTGTATGGTTCTTGTGCACCTTGTAAGATTAAGAAGGTAGATAGTTTCCTGTGCAGAATCTCCACTAATTTATTGTATGGCACTGCTCACGAGAAGTCCGACCATAACACCAGAATGGTTAAAGCAGGAGTTATTCCTCTGCATGACTTGTACTTGCAGGTGGTAGTTCTGAGAAATTACTTTTCAGCACAGTTTAAACAGCCAGATAAAAAAACCAGAGTCACTTAGGCACATAGCGCGTTATAAAGTTTCCAGGGTTTACACACATTATGGTAAAAGGACACGACAGTTCTAAAAACCCTACCATTTTAACAAACTACCTGCTAAGGTGTTTGGTTGTGATTCATTGACGGCTGTGAAATCTGGACTGCAAGCGTGGTTTGAAAGTTTCAAAGAAAGGAAATACTGAGTTGCTTTGTAATTTCTATCTTGTTTTTGAAATTTGTGTTCCATTTATTAACTGCAGATTTTCTTTGCTTTACATAATTATCAATCGCTAAATTTGTTGACTGAACTATATGTAATATTTCAGCTTTGTGTTATTGCTTTTATTTTCTTCTTTTTCTTCTTCTTCTTTATGGATTGTAAATTGTGCACTTTCAGCGTTTTGTATTGACCGCATGCTGTTGTGACTGCCGTGGCCCGCCCACAAGCGCTTGCGCTTCTGCGGGCACACGCTATGTACTGTGTATTGTTACGACCCAACTTGAGACCCGCGATGATAACGGTGGCGGATTCAACAGCGGAAATTTCGAAAGTAAATGTTGCACAACGTGATTGGGTCATTGCACCTATGCATATTTATGGTACTCGACACAAAGAAAGGGAAACCATTCTCAGTGCTTTCAGCAGTGCTAACAATTCTCAGCAGTGCTAACAATTCGAGTAAAGCTGTACGTAAGCATGTGAAAGGGTAATACTATAAAATCCAACATTTCAGGTCAGTCTGGTGTAAAATACTTTAGAATTACCAAAAGCACATTGCGAAAACGCCAATTAGCTTTCTTTCTAGACACGAGACTTCTTCAAGTTTTGTTGTTGACCTAGATGCCATTTCGACTGGATGCCATTTTCGCACTCCATAGCGCCGACAGCTTTCGCTTTTGTTAAATCTACGCGCTGGCATATGCCATTTGGTCTGAAAAAAAAGAAAAAAAAAGTATGCCGTGTTGGACAAAATGTGCGGCTGAACAGAGTCCCGAACCGGTTCGGAACGGTTCCTTTGAATCGTTCCGGTTCGGGTTCAGTTCCAAGATGGCGAAAAAAGTTTGGGTTCGGTTCGGTTCCAGTTCCGGGCAAAAATTCGGGTTCGGTTCCGGTTTCGGGTTCAGGTTCGGTTCCGGTTCGACACCCTGGTTAAAACCGGTTCTCATGTCCTCAAAACTCCTTCCCGGAGGTCACTGTCGTTAGTTTTCCCGGCGGGGGCTCGGCGACCGGCCTCGCGCTGGCCGTGGGAAGTGATGGCTTGCCGATGATGGTGACGGTCGGAGAGGTGACGGCGATCTTGACTGCCGTCGCTCGGAGGGTGGCAGACGCTGCAGAGGCGAGTACTCTTCAATATCGTGGGGTCGTAGACCAAATGGAGGTCTGGGAGCGTCGGCGGAGAAGCCGTGCAGGCTGACCTCATGATATGGGCACTTGCGGAAGAGATGGCCGGGCGCTCCACAGCGGAAGCACAAACGCCTTCGGTCGGGGCAACGCCAGACGTCCGCTTTACGCAGAGGTGGTCGATCATTCGGTAAGTACTCCGCGGATGCACTGAAGGTAGCGGGACGAGATCGTCAGGAAGAAATGACGCAGATGCTGGGGTAGGGCGTCGCAGGGCCTCAGCGTATGTCGGGCGGTGGAAGTCATTCCGGTAGGGCTGAGGTTTGTGACCCAGCAACGGAGGTCTGATCACTTGCTGCACCGCCTCGCGGATGACGCTAGCAAGAGAGCCGACCGCTGGCTGCGACGCACCGCAAATCTTCTGGAGCTCTCTGCCATGCCAGCCGCAAGGCGTCCCCCTCACTTCAACCCAACTAGGGAGGACTGGGAGGCGACCCTGCTCGGCTGCTTTGACCTGCAGGCCCAACGGGCCTTGGTCGAGCGAGCCCGGGAGGCGGCCGACGCCACGGGGGTCCCGAACCAGGGACCTCCACCTAGTACTTGTAAGGGCTGGCCCCCTTTGGGTCAGCTCATGCAATACCTCCAGTAGTGCATGTGTAAATAAATGTTTTCCACCACCTCCATACCGGCAACTACAGCGACTGTGTGGAAGAAGACTATGGGTCCCTGTTACGGTATATACATGCTGCAGACACAGACTGAGGTGCGTCCCCATTCCGTGTTGTCATTCTTATAAACATGCGCAAGCCCTTTCTCGAATACTTTCACGACGCATGACTGAGCGGACTACAGCGAGGGCAAGAAAACCTATGTTGTGTCCTGTCGCGAGGTAAGATGACCACAAGTGACAAGAAATGTCTTGAAGCACTTTCTGACTTTTGTTTTCTGTCAGACTGTGAAGCTGAGGGGAGAGAAGCCACCAGGGCTTCAAGCAACCTGTTGAGAGCCTGTACCCAAGGAAAATTATGGCCTCTGACGTAGATTATCCCTGCACCAGAACAGCTAAAGGAAATTTCTGCTTGTTAGTGATAACTGACCACTTGTCTAAATATGATATATATGAACAAAATATGAGATACGAACGGTTAAAAAACTCCATGCTTGTACTGTATCCTGGGGATGCGTCCTGCTGCTGACAAATGCGTGAATTAAATGGAAACTCCGTGATTACGGCCGTGGTCTTCTTACACTCGAATTTGCGAGATGGGTAATGCTCCGAAATTCATTAGGTAGCCGTATCGAGTCTGCACTTATAAATCTATTTATTTATTTTTAGCGGGTGAAAATGTGTTCCCCGTCTATGGTGGGGTATTAATACGAAGGGGCACTCGGCGCGCTTGATTTTTACGAGAATACATCGTCCGAGTAAGCGGGAAAAATGTACTTCGCCTCGAGCTCAGTCGTTCTTCCCAAGGCGCTGCGCAATTGCGGCACGGATGAGGTCGAACAGCAGAGCCGACACTCTCTGGTCGTTGCGCATAAGGAGCACCACCAGGCAAGTCACGGCGGCGCTGGACAGGAATACCAGGTTGCTGAGCAGGCAGACGCCAGCCGTGGCTGCTCGCCGCCAAGCGTGCGCGTAGTACCGCCACTCTTCGCCGTGCAGCTGAACACTTCCTGCGTGTTCATGTGTCCAATTTAAATCAGAAACTGATTTGAGGCTCAGAAAAACACTTTCTCTACATCGCTAGTGTACTGTCCTGTTTCATTCTCAGAAGGCTCAAAACACAAGCCGCAGCCTATTCGTATCACGCTCATTCGCCCTAAGTATAATCGTTACTGAAGCAGCAGAGTATAAAACTTCCCCCTGAAACGTGGATGTCCCATAGTTCGACGTACAACCTTAGGCAGGCGTTTGGAGCCCTCAGGAATCACACCCGGAGCTTGAGAGCTGCCGCGTGGAGGCATTGCTATCGACTGCGGACCCACTTGCGGTGGCGAGGCCTGTCCTCGCATTCGTGAGGCCGTTTAACAGCAATGATATCGAGAGGGACGTCCGTCTCGCTTGGTGCACATTCTCATCCGCGGCGGGAGTCGCCGGTCAGCAGCGCTCCTCTTTCGGCCGCAGTCCCGAAAAGGCACGAAACTTCGATGAAGACTTACATCATAGCAAACGAGGTGGGGCATAAATAAGCGCTGTGTTCCCTCTTCGCCGTTGTTTGTTAAAGCCTGGATTTTTCATAATAAATGTTTACCAACTAGCTCAGCTTTCCGCCCTGTTGCATAAATCAGTTGCTACACGAGCATCGCGACGCCCTTCACGCCGAAGTGTGTGTAGTACTGAAAAACGTCGCAGATGGCAGTGGACTCCTGATTTTTCCATCGCAGAGTAAATTTTTTATCAAAGGCTTCAAATCTGGGGGAGCATGTTCTACATTTTGGATTAAAATTTTTAATATTAAAAAACTCTAAGGTACCGTAATATAAATGTTGAAGTAATTGTCCATTCCTCTGATAGGTAACAAAATCTTTCTTTTAACGTGTTTTCATCTATGGCACCGAGCAGTTGAGACTGCCATAGGAAACCTATTGCGAAAAGTTTTGACGATAGCAAGAACATTAACTGCAAAAAAAGCAACACTACCGTCGTGTACTTTGGGGATATATTGTTTGTTATACTGAAATCTTACACTGTATGAAAAAATTGCGTTCATCAACTGCTTCCCGCTCAAAAGTGCTTTTGTACAGAATTGTTGGGTATGTTGGAATGGATTTTGTTTTTCCTGTATGTTTCGTCCTCGTGGCGCACCAACTGTTTTGTTAAGTGTTGAAAATCTTGTTATGAGAAGAACACATGCACGCGTATATTAGGGATTTGAATACATCCATCACGCTACCCGGTCCGAAACGTCAGCATATTGAGTGGATAGAACCATTTTTCTAACTTGGGACTGCGATGACCAAGTTCACATAGTCGGCATTCTAAGCGAAGTCACTTTTCAGGCTTTACCTAGCGGTTCCAAGGATACAGCAATAGGCATGCGGATAGTGGCTCTAGAACGACTGGTGAGGGGTTTCAATAAAACAGCATCGCTGATTATGAGGGATCCTTTGAGGTGTGTAGTCTCTTTGATGGTTGGTTCTTTCTTGCGCTCTATTAGCGTACCAGTGCTCCAACTGAAATGTAAGAAAACTTTTAGTGCCATAGCGCTAGCACACCCATTCCGAGATTTTGGCGAGCTTTATCGGTCCGAAGCCTACGGCAGGTGGTCAATCCCACGGTGGACAGGTGGTGACCTGCGATCACGCTTTAGGGCCACTACGTACGACGCTTTATGGCAAAATGCTGTAAGGTCGGGAGTTGGTTGCGAACCTAAGGCGCCGTAAATTGAAAGCTTCGCTTGCGACTGCATTACACCATTATGCCATGGCCGCAGCCGAAAATCACAAGTGTTTAACGGCCAGTCTTTTGCATTGTGCTTTGGATGTGGTCGTCTTCATCAACTTCCACCCTTGCTCAATGGATCCAGAACACATCGCTATCTCATTGCTCTATAAGGCAAGCCTAGAAGCGAAATCTATGTTCCTTTTCCTGGATTCGAATCTAAAATTGTCTGTCGGCCAAAAATTGCCGAACATATTGAAAGGCGTTTCTGCCGCAGTTAGTTTGAGAGAGGTGGGTGAGAATGATCTCGTGGGTAACGTTGTCGAATGCTCCCTTCAAATCCAAGGCGAGTACGGCCTTGTCATTGTGAGGGCATTCGACGGGGTCGAGAACAGCCAGACTGAGTTGTAGCAGGACATGCTGTGCAGATCTGTGTGGGCGAAACCCGAACATGGTGTCTGCGAAAAGGTGTTTGGATTCCATGAACTCGGACAACCTGTCGCGTACTATCGCTCCAGGAGTTTGCCCACACAGGAAGTTAGAGAGATGGGACGGAGGTTGTCCTTGTTACTGGTCTTGCCAGCTTTAGGGATGAAGGTGACCAGGGCGGTCTTCCAGTCGATGGGGAGTGGCACTTCCCCAAGCCAGATTGAGTTAATGTAATTCCATAAAAACAGGTAAGCCGGACCAGGGAGGTTGGCTAACGGTTTGACTGTAATTTTGTCGCGACGCCGAGCGGTGCCACGTTTCATTTTTGCCAGGGCCGCCCTCAGGTCATGGAGGTGGAACGGTTGATCCAGCTCAACATTCTCAGAGCCTGCATAAGAGTACGCCGGCCCGCGGGGGTTCTAGATGGAGCAGAAGTACTGGTCCCGGAGCTTGTGCGCCAACTCAGTTGCGTTGCCCTAAAAGCTGTGTATTCCTTTTTGGAGGTGTTTTTGAGTTTCTGTGCGTGTTTGTGTTGGATCAATTAGTGCTTGAAAGAGTCGCCACGTGTTCCGGCTTGACATTTGCCGCCCGGCCGTGTTGCATCGGGCCACCCAGTTGGAGTCGGCGATTTGGGCCGCATACTCAGCCGCTCGTTGAGTGAGCTCGGCGATGCTAGCTTTAAGTTTCCGGTTGCGCTTTTGCCGGTGCCACCGAAGGACAAGGCAATGCCTGGCCTCGCAGAGGTAGAGCAGGTCGTTGTCCACATCCGATACCGCCTCTGAGAGCTGAATTTGAGTTGCGGAGGAGGGAAGGCCAGAGAACAATTGTTCTAACCAAGACTGGTAGCCTTGCTCATGTATGAGTGCCGCAGGGTTATAATTTTTCCTGAACTTTTTCCTGACCTTTTTCCTGATAATTTTTCCTGAACTTACAATTTTTCCTGAATTTTTCCTGAACCGGAATTTCAATGCGTTAGAGTGAGGGCGATCGCAATGATGGAAATCAGGTGTGGTCTATGTTCGCGCTGTGACGATAAAGCAGGTGGCTCACTTGCCACCCATATCATAGAAACGTGACGTCATCGTACCCTGCCAGTCGTGGCAGGTGGCAACCTTTCCTCAGGTTGGTGAACAAGTATCGCACCAAGGCAGGTAGCAATTATCAATTAATGATTGGTCGCGCGCGTTTGCTCAGGGGAGAGCAAACTGGGACTGACAAGCCCTCCAGTGGCTGCGTTTGAAATAGTTACCTTTCGGGGCAGTGGTGTGGCGCTTAACTGCTCCACAGCTGCGTCATATTTGGTGAGAGGGCCTGCCGTGGTGTTTGAATGCAAAGTAGAGAATGACCAGGTCTGCCAAAAGTAATGCAAAAAAATCCTATGCTGCTCAAACAAGCATGCCTTGTATGAATGTTGAGCAATAAAAATTGAATCAATCAATCAATCAATCTATTAACGCTATCGCGTCATACCGTTAACCCATGTATGATGAAACACCGGAAATTTGTAAATATTAAAATATATTTCGGTATAAAATGGTTCCATCAGTCAGCAATTCAGAATCATATTTTTATTGGTGGAAGTATTTTTCTCGAGACCGGCTTTTGAACCGTACTACAATGTAGTATACAAAGCAATTTTGCTACCGGTCCACCGCCTACTCAATCTCAAGGAAAATGATTCAGCACGGCATTTAGCTGTTAATTTCAGCGCGCTACAAGTTCTTGTTGATAAATCTGGGAGAACTTTTAAACAATGCCACTTTACACATCAAATAAGTTCTAAATGTTTCTGAGCAGCAACGTTGTACTTTCAGGTTACTATTCTGAATGTGTGCCTAGTTTTTCCAGCTCTGTGTTTTTTCTGCCCCGCTGAGTCAGCTCATGAAAATTTTTTCGGCGCGTCTATGCACCTGCCATTTACTTTGCTGATATTTAAGATTCATGAAATGGATATATGAAGCCGTCATTAATAATTTAGCTAAACCCTCGCTGCGAGGTAAGCTCTTACGAAGCAGACAGTTTTATGTGGCAACGAATGAGCTGAGGCCTGACTGCTGAAGCTGTTGTACTTTTGAACAGATCATACACAACGTGTTCTTTTTTAAAAAAAGTTCATATATCAGCGGCAGCTGTGTATCTATCGAGAGCCCATTCAGCCTATTAGCGTGAGGCCAATTGGATCAATCGCCCCCTCTCTTCTTCTGAAGCGCTTAAAAAATGGATACGCGTTTTATGAACGAACACGTGTGAATATTCAACCGAATATCAAGAGATACACAACCTGTGCTTCTGTAGCATGATATCAGTCATTGACGTCCTCCCTGAAATTGTAGTATTGATATAAACATGGAGAGTTTATGGTGTGGTTGTTAACAGGCTGACGGTGGTCAGCAATAAAGTTTGGTTTGTTTGGTTTGGTTTGGTTTATGGGGTTTAATGTCCCAAAGCGACTAAGGCTATGAGAGACGTGATAGTGGAGGCCTCCGGAAATTTCGCCCTCCTGGGGTTCTTTAACGTGCACTGATATCGCACAGTACACGGGCCCCTAGAATTTCTCCTCCAAAGAAATTCAACCGCCGCGGCCGGGATCGTACCCGCGTCTTTCGGGTCAGTAGCCGAGCACTGTAACCACTGAGCCACTGCGGCGGCAGATATAAAGTCAACAAAACGCACTGGAAACACGGTTGTTGTGGGAGTGTTATACATATTTTCAGGTCTAGCGCATAAGCTGATTATAAAAGTCATCTTTGTGAGAGTTTTTAGGCATTTGATTGCCAACCACATACATTTAGTAGACAAAATTCTAGTCGGCACACAGCACAAAACTCGGCCGGGTTGGAAGTAAATACATAATCTGCATTTCGTAAGCAATACACGTTATCCTGTAAAGGTCATTTCGACACCAGCAAGTGTGAAGGGAACAAAATGTGCGATATGAAGCATGTTGGTCGCATTTACTAAGAGTAGAGCTGCTTCCTTTTCCTTGGAAAAAATAATCTCTCTTTGAAATATTTCATCGGCACCGGTGGCAGCTGCTACAGACATGACGTTCACAGTTTCCAATTATAATTAACGCTCGGTTGGGTTTGCTCATAATAGCTTTTTGGGGACTATTGACAACGGTTCTTTTGCGATATTGTGATTTGGATCCGCAGGAAGGTGGCCAACATCCCTTTTAGTTCTTTGTCCCCATAGATAATTTTTCTTCTCATTTTAAGGGGCTAATCATTGCCAACCTAGAAACCCGTCGAAAACCTTGTGTGCTAGAGCGAGAACACTTTGAGAAAGATAGAGGCATGAAGAAAGCAATCTAAGAGAGTTAGTTTTGAGGCAAGGAGCAGTAAATGTCTCGCCTTTGTGGACACCGCAGTCACCCCGTGGGTGTGGGTATGAAGAAGGGAATGAAACAAATAAAAAATTCACGCCTCATCGGGCAGCTCTCAAATAAATTTCGCAAGATTGTGTTCTATGTTCTGCACTGATATTGCACAGCATACGAATTTCACCTTCATCGAAATGCGTGCGTCATGGCAGTAAATCATTTAGCGCCCTCGCACGGTGTCGGAAATGCTGCCCCGGCGGAAGCTGCAAGACGGGTATAAATATGGGGTATCGTCCCGAGCATACGTGAGCAGAATCCAAATTCCACGATGGTAAAGCGTTGTGGCTGAACGAAAAACTCTAAAACGTAGACAGCCACGCAAATTCTTTCCAATTCGTAATCTACTCTCGTAGAGTCAAATGTCGCAAGGTGCCAATTAATCGGCCATGGCAAGCCTGTTGTGTGCTTTCTGCATTAAATAAATATAAAATAGCTGGATGATGAGCTCGATTATCGATGAGTGCTCAACTATTAATTGCACCTGCAACAGAGCGTGCTTCTCCTCAGGACCCAGCGATGTTCTTTTCCAGTATATGGCAAGTAGCTGGGACCTTTACTTTCAAAGGTCGAGGGAACTCCTCCTCCTCCTCTGTTTTTTATTCCAAAGCATTATTTGTCCCATTAGCCCAAAATTCGGCGTCCGCCGCCGTCCATGGCCCGAAATGTAGAAGATGTCAGACCACCTGTGTACGAGTTCACAACAGATCTAGGCGAAAATGTCTAGTCGTGAATTACATGACGTAACGTCTAAAAGTCATGACTGAAAATCATTTTACAAAGACATTTTACATTTCGCATACCCGATGGCAAGCAGTCATAAGTGCCACGGCCAACTTTTTGTCATTCGATAAGGCAAGTGCAAGCGTGACATCTAAGATGTAGACTTCAGTTTTGTTTAAAAATTAAGAGATATCATTTAAAATTTAGGCTTTTTTCTTTTAGAATACTTGTGTTTCCGCACGGTTTATAAAACTATGTCTTCTAGTCCTGCCATCTTAATTCACATGACGGTTGGTACTGATATCGGGTCGTTTGAGCGTACTGTAGTTCGTGCTTTTTGTTTTATTCTGCTCGATATGTATGAATCATTGTCAGTAAAGAAACGTCTATATTTGTTTCGAATACCGCGTTGCCGCTTATGTCACGACGTTTCTAACCTTCTAACTGATTTTCTCATTTCCTCTCAATGCGCCCGCCTTTGCATTTTATTTTTCATTTCTCTATAGTAGTGCTCCACAGCACCAGCACGACAGAAAGGCCTGGCTGCGGCTGTTGCTCTTGAAGCTGCAGCCTACGTAAACATCCATCTCAATGTATGATGTTTTTCTACAAGTATTTAAAAAGGTTATACTTACTTAAAACAGTATTTTTTCCATACACCGGCAGCTCCCCCGAAATATTGCCTCAATAACTTTAGTTAATTTGTAATTATGAATAATTTACCAGAATTCTTTGGTCAGGCTTGCCCCAAAAGAAACCAAAGCATTAAATGGAGCATTTACCATTAAATGCAGATATGTATGCTTTAGAGAATATTGCCCATTTTTGAAACAGTCCACCTGGACCGCAGCGCCCCGACTGCAAAGAGAGAGCAAAACCAAATTCTCCATGGTCGGCGCCATGTGGTCGGGAGTCAAAGGTTTGAAAAGTCAACTTTTGCTACAGAGACGAGAGCGTTTCTGTGCTCTACAACCAACATCGTAAACAGATTGAACAGTTTAAACAGTTTCTTTTACTCGTCACGGAGGTACGAGGAGGGGTTCGGACTAAGGGCACGTGCAAGCCTGACGGAGGTCCAAGCCACCTCCTGTACAATTCGACCGTACTGACTGCGTGTTTCATTCGTTCAAAGTATGCTTCTATTACACACAAAAATACTAACAAAACAACAACCTACGCAGTAAGTACACAGATATGCACACAAAGACGGGATCAAATGAAAAATAAGCATATACTACTGAAGTTTGAAATGCAAGAATTTGGCATATGTAAAACATTGTGCATAAATGTTTATAACAATATAAAATAAAAGTGGCCAATAGACAGCTTGTAGAGCACAAGAAAATAACCGACCAACAAGGGCTAGAACAGAGGCAACCGTCAAAAGCAAAACAAAACCTGATGCAAGACTAATGGCGTTAATTAGATTCCAACAAATTTAGACACCAATGAATCGCTGTAATCATAGAAACAAATGCTTTGTGTCAACAAAATTTCCTTATTCACTTCTGTGATATCCTTTCCAGAACGCATATAGTTAATATAAGCTTGAAATTGAGTGTATCTACTGACTGGTAGACAAATAATTGTTTTCAATGATTTGTTCTTATTTGAGGTGTGGGTAGCGTGGTATGCCTGAAATTACATGCTCTATCATTGCGATCATCTTGCTGAGTGTATATTTTTCTTTGTGTATAACCTGGAGAAGTTTCATGTATTAAATCTGGTCGGTGCGCCGAATAGAATACTATTGGGGAAGAGGAATTGTTTTTAGCTTGCATAGGAACCTTGATAATTTTAACACAAACGCAAAACACGTATTTGCAAGATTAAGAATTTGTAGCAGTTGGATTTTTTTGTTATTTCCTATACGAATGTCCCATGGAAATGTTTAGAGAACAGAGGGGCTTTATATAACTGGTTCTTTAACCAGAGTGGAATTAAATGTGCCATTCTGGATATGACGACAATCTTCTTAGAATGTTCATTGCACAGGTAAGATACAGTTGTGTTCTAAGGTAATTCTTCATGAAGCCAGACACCTAGAAACATTTGTTTTCTTACTCGGTTTGACAGCACCAATGTACGGGATAATAATTTCTTTTTTCTTTCTCTATCTTTCATTAACTGCTTTAAACGCTACATATGCTGCCTTAGCTGTATTTAACTGCTAAATGTTGTTTTTTCTGAGTACTCTAAAACAAAGTTACATATTTACAATAGATTCCAGAAGGGTAATATCATGAGGAGTTCAACATACGTTAGTGTGGTCTGCATACATTTTCAGTTGACCTTTGCAGGTGCAACCTAGCTTCCCCACAGATCACAGCAAAGCTCGTGGAAACTTCTGGTCGCAAGCTGGACGCTTTCGGTAAGCTATCATTTTGTAACTTTCGAGCTTTCCACAAGCACCTCACTTGTTTAATGAAGTTAGGTCTACATATATTCAACTGGAGGGCATTGTTTCTGCACATGTTGCGGAACATGGAGCTAAGTAACATTAAAGAGTTGGTTAACCCTGGTGAACACGGGCCGTCCACTAAGATCTGCGAGTCACGTCTTTACTCTCTTTAGCTTGGATGGAGTGTCAGCTTTGATGAAGAGCACATGAGCCGCCGCATTCATCAGAAGCTTTCCTGGATATCCAGACCGAATGCATCTTTCGACCGCTACTAGCGAACACCTATATTTATTTTGATTAGAGGCAGCAAAAGAGTACGGAGCGGTGCTGCACGAAGATGTTCAAATTGATGGCCTAGCCCTCCTAAGCACTGCAGATTATCAAACTTATTATAAACAGATTATAGAACAGATTATATACTTCATACGATCGGATTTACTAGCTCTCATAGCTATAGAAAATCAAAACTTTTTACGAACAGGTCAGGCTTCCCGGGTTAATTTTAATGTTAAGCGTCATCTAGCGCATGTTGATCTCCGAAAAAAACTGGAAATGCTTGTCTAGATACCGTGGGCTAGCATATATCCTGAGGGGTTGGGAGTGCACTTCAAGCAAGAATAGCCCAAGATCCCCAGGTATTTTCGCAGCTTCAGTCAAGGGGTTTCTTTACAAATGCCTTTGGGAATACAAAACACACTAGGGCGTTGCGTTTCAGACTGGCTGTATTATCACTAATGTCAACCTTAGTTTCGTCAGACACGCGTGGGTTATTCGCTCATGTCCTTTTCCTTTCTAGCTGCCGGCTTGTATGGCATTGAAGGATCGCAACCTTCTTTGTAAAGCGATAGGCTAAACTCGAGCCTGTGACGGTTCGAGAGGCACAGTTCGAGGCACAAACACAGCTAGAAATGAAGTATTTTCTAGTAAGAACCTAAAGGCTTCCAATAATTACATTTGCCAGATAGAAGCGCGAGCTGTAGAGGTCTGTTGGACGTGCTGCTAGGTGCTCTCTAATAGACCATGCTGTAGAAACGTCATTTAACAAACACGGCTACCTATGCTCTTGCTTAACAACTGAGTGCTGCGCACAACAAAAAGAGCCATGAGCGAAGATGTACCACTCATTATCTTTTTTTGGGCACACCTTGTTTGCTGGGCCATTGAACTTTTCAAGGTGCTCCGCCCTTTAAAAGCGGCCGTCTAAATTCTTTCCCAGCGCGTTCTCTTGTTTGACGTCTGTCGTGTCCTTTAAAGGTGCAGTGAAGAGAAATCTGAACTCGTCTTTTTGCCGCGGGAACTCAATCTACACGTTCCCAGCACTCTTAAAAACTTCAATTTATTGCCCTGTGTGGTCGATTTTCTCTAAGTAAATTGAATTAACATCCGGCTCCCGTATTTTTTATTTAATTCTCCCCGTACGGTGTGCGGAGTCGACGAACGCGTGGAATGCCTTTCACCCAGTCCCGTGGCGGCTTGCCGCTCTACCATTAGCGGAGTAATACGTAGTAATCCGTAGAAGCAAATAGTCCGCGGGTATTTTTATTTGGGCAGGCTTATTTGGCGGCTATATTACCTACTAATGAAACCATTTAGCCGCGGAAACCTAAAAAAACGAAATAAAGCGAAAGCAAAGCCTCCACGGAGCTGGCTGAAAGGCACTCCACGCGCTGGTCGACTCCGCCCACCGTACGGGGAGAATTCAAAAATAAAGGCGGGAGCCGGACGTTAATTCGATTTAATTAGGAGAATCAGCCACACAGGGCAATAAGTCGAAGTTTCTAAGTATGCTCAGAGCGTGTAGATCGAGTTCCTGCTGCAAAAAGACGAGTTCAGATTCCTCTTCAGTGCACCTTTAACGACTAGCGATCCTTTCCAGTTTCGAAACTAAACCCACGATGAAATTGTTTTTGCTCAAGACCAGTACAATCTAACTATAACGCTCATAGTTGGCGGCTAGAGTCTCACCTAAACATTGCACACAGCAACGTCTTAAATGTGACAATAATTAGTACAAATAAATCATGACACTTCGAGATAGAGAACGGCTTCTTAGTGAAAATCAACTGAGGTAAACAACGAGGCGGCGAAGGGCAGTTTTCCTCGTTCCAGTTTTCAACGTTTTCCGAAGGGCAGAAATCGATGATTAGAGGATTGGCTATCCCTCTAATTTTCGGCGTTTGTTCTCAGTTTGAGTACACTTAGATCTGATCTTTCTGCTTTGTATATTCGCCATGGGACGACCTGCGGCTTCCCGCTCTCCGGAGAAGCACGCCAAGCGATTCTTTTGGTGCTCGGCGCCGTATCCACCGCGACTCGGAACATCTTTGCCGGCTGCGCTCCATGTTGCACTCATCGAAGCAGCGCTAACCACTGCTCCGGTGGCTACTGTAGCCCTAGCGACAGGCCAAAGTCCAGCAAGTAAGCCGCTGCGGGAAGAACAAGCCTCCTCTGAGCCCTTAGGCGATAATACTTACGAAATGGACCAGGCAACCTTCACGGTTGTATCCTACAAGAAAAAAAGCTGCTGGTGCTTGTGTAAGTCTAGAAGCCTACCATGGAAGGAGGAAGCTTATGCAAACTGAAAACCAACGTTGTAACGTCGGCAGTTGTAACGTCGGCGCAAGAAGAAGTTCTCAGCCATCGAATCAACAAAGATTAATGCCTCATGGATACAGTTTAAACACTAGCTGACCATCCACAACACCCTTCGCACATGCCTCATTTTCCAGTGGAACACTAGTGGTTTACCCTCGAAACTCTCCGATTTCCGGCAGCTCGTGCGAGCGTACCACTTCCCTTTTATAGATATCTCTGAATCTCGCTTCCAGAAAAATGTTCGACGGCACGGATACCCCTTTCACCATTTACAAGCACCACGTGATGTCAGCAGACTGGTAGCAGACTTCCGCAAGGATATCCCGGCTTCTTTGGTAGATGTCTCGTCTCACAGTGACCACGAATACATTGTACCCTAAAGCAAATTGGCAGGCAAGAGTGCACTTTCATTCAAGTGCATCTCCAGCAAGGCAAACCAATCGACGCAACAAGGCTTGAAAACTAAAATTGCAAGGGCGCCCTCTCCGCGCATTGTTTATGGAGACTTCAGTGCTCACATTGAAATTTGGGGCAGCTCACACGAATGTGCCCGAGGGGCGAAGCTTGCAGAACTTGGCATTAGTCAAGCTGCGTGAGCAGCTTTTAGCCAAGGAGACCCTCCAGGCACTTTCTGGAAAATAAGCATTGAATTGAATTGAATTGAACTTCGCTCAACACATTCAATTGCGCCGCTCAGTGATGATAGCATAACCTACCTGTGCGGCCTAACGACTGCCAACAGCATCGATGTGATCGTTGTAACTAGTTCACTGCCCACAACTTTGCCTGGTGCACAGATTTGTAAACACGTCAAATTTACGGCGGCGACGTAGTCTACGCATATTTCCGCGCAGCCTCCGCCTTGTTGTCATGCGGCGCAGCGTAACACGGCTACACGGAGGGCTGCATTACCGATAAAACACAGAGCCACCACTGCGTAACCCGAGGCATGCGTCACCAACGGTGGCTACAAAAACAGGCCGTCGGCGCCGTCGTCGTCGGCGCCACCCTTATGCGACACGTAGACAGCACCTGGTATCCCTTGGCGTTCTTCTACAAGAAACTCTCAGCGCGAAAAACGACCCATTCTGCGGCCAGTCCCACAAACGAAACCACGACTCTCGCCCCGTCGGGTTAGCCAGCTTACTTCAGAGAACTTCTGGCGATATACGAAGCAGTTCAACACTTTCGCCACATTTTCGAAGCACATCACTGCACTATCTACACCGACCATAAACATCTTACCTACGCTTTCTCTCAACGCTGCGACAAACTCGCGCCGGTCCAGCAGAACCAGCTCTCGTTCATTGCCCAGTTTACCACCGACATCGAACATGCTAGCGGGAAGGACAACGTGGTCGCCGACGCTCTTTCGCGTGCTGCAGCTATCAGCTTTTTGCAGATAACAGCTGACGTCATCGCCGAGGCTCAGACTACGGACGTCGAACTGGAGCAACTTCTTAAGGGGGGGTCCTCACTACAGCTGCAACTAGTCCCCAGAACCAGATCGACAAGGAATATATTCCGCGACATGTCAACAGCACGAAGCAGGCCTTACGTGCTCATTTCCCATCGCTGTGGCGTCTTCAACCAGCTGCATAATCTCAGCCATCCCGGCATACGGGCCTCTACACGCCTCGTGGCTGATCGCTAAGTCTAGCCCTCCATGCAGCGTGATTGTCGCACCTAGGCGCGCTCCTCCATTCAATGCCAGCGCGCTAATGTCACCAGGCATGTCACTTCAGCGCTCGGAGCATTTCCCCAGCCCTCTGGTCGGTTTAAACACGTCCACCTTGATATCATAGGGCCCTTTTCTACAGCTGGACCCCATCGCTGCTGCCTCACCGCCATCAATCGGTATACTCGATGGCCTGAGGCATGGCGCCTCGAGGGAATCACCGCGGAAGACGTCGCCTCGGCCTTCTTTGCGGGCTGGATTACTCGTTTCGGTCTCCCTCGCCGCGTCACCACCGACTAAAGACGACAGTTCGAATAGCATCTGTTCAGGCTCCTCGGCCTGACCGTCGGGTTCGAGCGCTCAAGGACCACTAGCTACCACCCCTGCGCCAACGGGACGATCGAGCGTTTCCACCGACAGTTCAAACCAGCCATCATGTGCCACCCGGACTCAACCTGGCTCGAAACCATTCCAGCCGTCGCCCTTGGTCTTCCCGCCAACTTCCCGCCAAGCAGGACATTCAGGCTACACCCACACAGCTCGTCTACAGGGAACCACTCCGTCTCCCAGGCAAATTTCTTGCTGCACCGCCATCCACCAACGCGATCTCAGATCCTGCCGATTTCGTCGCCCGGCTCCGACGCACCATCGCTGCCCTCCACCCGTCACCCGCAGCTCACCACTGTAAGACTGCTCCTTTTGTCTTCAAGGATCTGGCAACGTGCACGCTCACTTTTCTCCGCGACGACACCGTCCACAGGCCTTTCCAGCCACCTTACAGCGGGCCCTATTCAGTTCTCCGTCGCGACGACAAAACCTTCACCATGAGCGTTAGTGGGAACGACTTCCGCGTCTTTATCGACCGGCTGAAGTCAGGATACATCAATTCCGCCGAACCAGGGAATACTAGTGCATCCACAGGCGTCTATCCACGACCCCCGACATCGCAGCCTGCTTCTGTCACTACACGCTATGGACGTCGGGTACGCTGTACAAAGCTTTACAAGCCCCAAGGGCTCTCCACTCCGCGGGGTTGTGTTGGGGGGGGGGGGGGGGGGGCACACTCTGCCATATTTCTGCGCAGCCTCCGCCTTGTTATCATATGGCCCAGCGTAACACGGCTACACACTGGACTGCGTTGCCGATAAAACACAGCGCCGCTGCTGCGTCACCCCAGGCATGCGTCGCCGACGGTCGCTACAAAAAAGGCTGCCCGGCTGGAAAAGGGCGGCTTTTTTCTTCCGCTACCGATACGAGCATAGCGTTGGTATGCTCGTCCGCCGCCACCGTTAATCGAATAAACAGTTGTTACGTTTATATGTTGGAATCCGTCCTTCAGCAGACACGACATCCCACGGGACCATTACCCAGTCCTCATACTAGGTGTCTGCGCGCAGACGTCGCCAAAGAAATTCCTTATAAAATCGACAAAATGGTATGCATGCAAGGACGCTACAAGGAGAGGATTTACTGCCGCAACCCGGAATAGGTTGGTTTATGGTTTATGGGATTTAACGTCCCAAAGCGACTAAGGCTATTAGAGACGCCGTAGTGGAGGGCTCCGGAAATTTCGACCACCTGGGGTTCTTTAACGTGCACTGACATCGCACAGTACACGGGCTTCGAATTTCTCCTCCAAAGAAATAATTAAATAGTATCGACAATCGCGCAATGCCTGAGAGAATGTACTACACGAATTACAATTAAAAATTATAGGCACCCTTGAGATGATGAGAAATTTCAAAGTGTGTGCGCCACTCGCAGGCGAGCTTAAAGGACGGCTCTGAGCACACAAAACGCTGAAGTCCTCCGTGCCGCTGAAGTCATCCTTGCCGTAAGAGATAGCAGGGAATTAGTCCTACGCTGAATGTACGCTATTCAGTAGCAAAAATTTGGCGAATGAACAGCTTCACCCCTCTGGTGCACGCTCGCTGCATGAAAAAAAATCCCTGAAAGAAGTCTAAGAAAAGCGCTGCAGGTTGCTGTCAGCGGGGTCAGAGCCTTTGACACTATCCGCAGATGGTAAATTAGGAATCCCACAGGCGGCTGCGGCAGCGTTGGACCTGCTGTTCGCAATTGGAGAGCTATTCGCAGCTATTTTGGAATCAAACCGACGCACGTCTCGTTGTCATAATGAAGTGACCTATGACGCCAGCGCAAAGACAATGTCGTCGCCCTCGTCACGTCACTTGAAGAGAACCTTCAAGCTCGGTACATCTCTGCAGTTGTTTTCCTTCACATCAAGGTCGCTTTTCACTGTGTTTTTCCCCATCCAATACTCGCAGCCTTGTCGAGCATTCGCTTTGTAAGAATAAGAACTCTGTACAAATGGAATGGAATCTGTTTAAAAGAACGACAAATTTTTTTGAGCACTCCAAATGGTTTAAAACTGTTTCATACCGTGGAGAAGGGTGTACTGGGGGAGCGGTGCTCAGCCCTATCCCGTTCGATATTTGCGTTAAAGAAATAACATGAAACTGTCCCCGAGGAGTGCGCATAACGATACATGCAGGTGATATCTGCATCTGGAACGCGTCACGTTCGCGCTCGATTACCAGGCACCGTCTTCAGAGAGTGCTACTGCACATCTCGATGTACCTGGCTACTGAGGTCTTCGTCTCTCGCCAGAAAAGTGTGTTGCCATGGCTTTTGCAAAAAAATAGATATCCGCTCTTTCTAGTTGGACGGTAACTACCTTATGTACGATCACATCGATTCCTAGGCGTTATTACAGAAAGCAATCTCTCGTGGTCATCTCAAATAATAAAAAAAAAAACTTCGCGTGAGGATCACTGCATCATCGCAGGTTTTCAGGTGCATGGTGGGAACACGATGGGGCAGCAACTGCCGAACAATGGTTCTGCTTGAAAAAGCCTCCGTTGGAGGAACCTTCCGCTACTCTCTACCGGTGTTTCAATGATTATCTCCAACAAACAAGAAAATTCTCGACACCGCGCGGAACAACTGTCTGGGGATATGCCTTCGCCTCCCAAAGCTTTCCTCTGCACCAGGAGAAGTATCGGAAGCAGGCTGTCTCCCGCTAGATAGGATTGCCGCCCAGGAAATCATGCATACCCACCTCCTCCATGTCATCCAAGTGAAGAAGCACTTCCTGCACCGTGTCCACTCAACTCACTGCAACTCCGGTTTTGGACAAGCTTTGCAGATCCTGCCTCTTCCCAATATTAATCATAAAGAGAAACTACTGAGTATTTCCTCTCCCCTCTGGACATTCTTGCCTCTAAAGGTGAAGCAGTTTACTCCAGGCGTAAATGGAAAGAGCCGCAGGTGACAGGAAGCGGCTATTAACTTAAACAAGGAATATATGCTTCAAGGTTGAAATGAACAGTGCGCTTTGTGACAACTGCGGCTCGACTGAAACCGTGGACCATATCCTGCCTGAGTACTCGCATATGTTGGTGAGCGTGCGTACTCTGAACATTGCATGGAGAAGCTCTCCCCAGTGTCTCTAAATATGGATGCAGACACATGCACTGAATTTTTTACATCCATGTTTAAAGTACATTGGGCATATTGACAAGCTCTAATTTCACCTTGCTTGTTAGCGTCAACCATTCTTCACGCAGTGAAGTTTGTTATCGCACATGTTGTACTATCATCGACATCATCACCATCAGCCTGGCTACGCCCACTGCAGGGAAAAGGCCTCTCTCATGCATCTCCAATGAACCCTGTCCTTCGCCAGTGGCAGCCACCGTATCCCCGCAAATTTCTTAATCTCATCCTCCTACCTGACTTTCTGCCGCTCCCTGCTACGCTTGTCTTCTCTCGGAATCCACTGCCTTACCCTTCAGGACCAGCGCTTATCTTGCCTTCGCATTACATCCCCTACCCAAGCCCACTTTTTCGACTAGGACGTCATTAACCCGCGTTTGTTCTCTCACCCACTCCGCCTGCTTCCGATCTCAACCTTACACCTATCGTTTTTCTTTCATAGATCGCTGCGTTGTCCTTAACTTAAGCTGAACCCTCTTTGTTAGCCTCCACGTTTCTGCCCCATAGGTGAGTTCCGGTAAGATACAGTTCTATACTTTTTTTCTTGAGAGATGTTGGTAAATTGCCATTAATGATCTGCGAAAACCTGCCATATGCGCTCCACCCCATTCTTATCCTTCTAGTTATTTTCCTCTCATGATCCGGTAAACTGTCACTAACCTGCCCTAAGTTGACGTATTCTTACTACTTCTAGCACCACGCCACCGATTTCGAACTGCTGTTCTCTTGCTAGACTGTTGAATATAATTCGGTTTTCTGCATGTTAATTTTTAGCCCCGTCGTTCTGCTCTGCTCGCCTAACTCATTGATCATGCTTTGCACATCATGTCCTGAGTGACTTTGCAATGCAATATCATCAGCAAATCACAGATTACTTAGGTATTCTCAATTAACTCTTATCGCCAACTGTTCCTATTTCAAGCCCCTGAATACCTCCTGTAAACAGGCAGTGAATAGCATAGGCGAGGTCATGTATCGCTACGTGACACCTTTCTTTATTGGAATTTTATTGCTGACTTTATCGAGAACTATAGTAGCTGTACCATCGTTATCAATATCTTCCAATTATTTCACACAAAATTTTTCTACACTCTGGTTACGTTATGCCCGCATGAGTGCTGAGGATTCTATTGAGTCGAATGGTTTCTTGTAATCAATTAGCGCTATATATAGGGGCTGATATATTCTGCGCAATTTTCCATACCCTGTGTGATAGCGAGAATATGATCTATCGTCGGATATCTTTTACGAAAGCGTGCCTGATCATTTGGTTGATTGAAGTCTTAGGTTGTCCTGACCCTATTAGCGATTACTTTAGTAAATACCTTGTAGGCAACAGACAATAAGCGGATCGGTCTGTAATTCTTCAAGTCCTTTACGTCTCTTTTCTTATGAATCAAGATGTTAGCGTTTTTCCAAGCTCTAGGTACTCTCGAGGTCACAAGGCGTTGCGTATATAGGGTGGCTAGATTTTCGAGCACAATCTCTCGTTCATCCTACAACAAATCTACTGTTATTTTATCCTCACCAGCTGCTTTCCCCCTTCGCATTGCTCCTAAGGCTTTTTTTACTCCCTCCTTCGTTACTGGCGGGATAGCAATGTTTGACTATGCACTTCATAATTTTATATGTGACATCGTTACTCTCCGGTTCACCTTAGTACGCATTTAATTCCTGCATTTTATCTTCTCCCCTTTTTGTTTTACCTTTTCCACACCGCTGTTCTTTTTCACTCCCTAATTCTCTTTACGGCGCAGAGTAGCATGCCAGCAATATTTGGATGCCGGCTTAATTCTTTGCTTTTTCATTAAATGGTTTCTCTCTCTCTTTCTACCTGATGCTGTTGCAGTCATTATGCCCATAGAATTCCAGGCGTTCGCCTCAGTGCGAGCTTTATGATGTTGCTTTGTGATTTGAGGAATAGGTGTCGATGTCTATTATAGTGATTGCACAGCAGTGGCGACTGAGGAGAATATATATACAGGTATTGTACGACATTGCTGGCTGAACAGCGTATGTTTGAAGAATCGTGATGTTTCAAAATGTGTGCGATGTTGGTAAGGAATGGGTTGTGTTTCCTCACGCCTTATAACTCACCGATAAACAATATAAATGAAGTGCAACCCTTCCGGCGAGTATTACCACTAAGAATTCGCAGAATAGTTTTTGTGGCCATTGGGAGATGCTGCTATAGACGTACACTCCAGGAAGATATCCCCTCTGTTTCATGGCGCACTGCGTTCCTAATAAATGTTCCATTGCCAGTCGGTGGTTGTGGGCTGTCTACCTACGTTCTGGTGTTTTTCACGCAGTTCACCACCCAAACCAAAGCTGGAAAGCCTCCTAGCTACAGAGAGTGCATTGGGGAGATGCAAAAGTGGCTGGTGAGTAGTGTTTTTGAGGATGAGGCGGAGGTGCGGGACTGCTCGCTGCGCTAGAGGCTTCGCTTAGCTGACATCACATCCCAGAAGGAGCGGGGATAGAGCTGCACTGTTTCAGCAAAGAATTCCACTGCCAGCGATAATGCTGCAAGAAGAACACTGAGCTATAATTGCATCCTCACACTAATAGGAGCAGCTGAAAAATAGGATGGTGCTCACATTTCAAGTACCGTCGCGAGGAAAAAAAAGATTAGCAGACATGATGGAGCACCGGAGCGCCGAAATGGCAATGCGTTGCGCTGCGGGTGGCGAAGAGGCTGATAACGAGAGTGCCGTGCCGTTCCCATTCTGCAGTATAAGGGAGATTGAGCGGACTGTCACGGACCAGCAAAATTACTGGCTAAAAGCAGCGCTATCATCTATTGTTCCCGCTAATACCTTTTGACAAACCATAGCGGACATAAAAAATAGTAATAAAAAGAAGTCATCTTTGCTTATGATAACCAAGCCAAAATAAATGCCGCATGCGCAGTCACGTAGGGTCGACACTTCGACGCTCGGGCGGTGCACGCTTGATAAACATTACTTCCTGCCGTCTCCCCCTCGGCTGTACACATGGAAACGGCTCGATAGGCAGGTCTGCGATACGCAGCGCTGCGTGGTGAAATATCATAATTCTGATCGCCAGTAATCTGCGCTAATATTTTTTGCTCGCGACTGTACATGAATGATTGTTCGATGCTCACGAGACCTCAGTCGCGCATCTCTAAGCTCCAAAACAGGCTATAACTCACACACCACGAGAAGACAGCGGTCACCTTCGGGCACTTGTCGCGTGTGCTCCGAGACACCTTTAAAGCGGGGGAGAGAGAGGTGAATGGTAGCGCTCTTGGTCTCGAAGGAGATGCAGTACATGAATGGCAGGATAGGTCGTCACGCGCTCCGTATACTCCTTGCAGCGAGCGACAGAATTAAAAACAAGAAAGAACAAAACGACAAGATCCCACACAAAATTGTGTGGGTACCGGGGCACACGGGGGTGGCAGGGAATCAAGAGGCCGACAGGATAGCTCGAGGATACATTACTTTCCGAGCATCCGACGAGACCGCGGAACTCGTGCCATCACCCAGGGAATACTCGGCCATACTACAAAACTATAGAGGCAGAAGAATGCGATATCCCCCACCGCACAAATCTCTCAGCAGAGAGGAAGCTGTCACTTGGAGACAATTACAAACATGCTCTTTCCCAAACCTGCATATACTAAACAAAATGCACCCTACGATATACACGGACAAATGTCCCTGGTGCGACGAAAAACCTACTCTATACCACATCACATGGGCCTGCCAAAACATACACGTGGTCCCTAAAATACAAAACCCGAGTGCGGAGCAGTGGGAGACTCTGCTGTCCAGCGACCGCTGTGAAGACCAACAAGGTCTGGTACAGCGAGCTCAACGGGCGGCAGTGGCCAGCGGAGCCCTGGACTGAGGGCAACCGACCACTGATTAGAGGCGGACGACTTCGACAGAGAAGGCTCCTGGGGGTAGAACCAAGACGTCTCTGAAGATGCCCCCAAACCGAAGGAAAAACCATTAGTGTAAATAAAGTTTTCCCTTCCTTCCTTCGACTGGACTGAGCGTGGCAAGCACCACCAGAAAACAGCTACTTTGTGTCAAGGAGTGCGGTCGTTTAGTGCCCAGCTATAGCCAGTTGCAAGACAGAGAATTAGTCGGAGGCAAAGGTTCACAAAGAACTTTTATACAGCAAAGAGAATACACAGATGAATTTCATCTCACTCATACGAACACGTACAATGTAATCTACAATACAATGCAACACATGCAAAGTAGCACTCCAGAGATACTACAATACAATAAAAGCCCTTGTACCTAAAGTTCACTGATACACGAGAGAGGTAAACCAAGCAGAACATAAATTGTTCATCGCGCACTGTGACGGTCCGACGGCAGAATGATCACGATGGGTTGTCCCATAAACTGGAGCCCGCTCCCTCGCTGGTCCGCGCATGGGCGAAAGGTGTTATCCCGGTAGTCGGTGGAGCTCCACAAATATTGTCCAACCCAGGCACTTCCAACGAGATAGACTTAGCGTGGCCGTTTTTATTCGGTAAAACGAAAGCCTGCGGATTTTAAAACATACCACGTGACTGCGCGCTCCGTGTGCCCGGATGCGGCGCGATTACAGCGGTATCATTCATGCTTCCTAAAAAACATCGCTCGCTTCGCGCCTTTCGTGCTGCCCAAGACAGGGCTTCGCGTAGTGCTTGTTTCCAAGATAAGCGCCAGTTGGTTCGGGAGGCACATGACGTTATTCATGTCCAACGTACGCCCTGCACTTGAATACGCCTGCACCGCTTGGGACCCGCATACAAAACAGAATATTGATGAACTGAAGCGTGTTCAAAAACAGGCTGCTAGGTTTGTCTCCGGCGATTTCAATTTCGAAAAAAGCTCTTCTTTTTTGCGCGACAAGTTGGGGTGGCCGTTACTTGAAAAAATGAGAAAATATTTGAGACTCTCTTTCTCTTACAATGTTCTTAATGGAAAACCTGGTATTACAAAAGACAAATACATACACGAGCCAAGTTACGTTTCCGCGCGCACCGACCACCCACTAAATGTCCGCGAGTACAATTCCCGAATTAACACATTCAAATATAGTTTTTTCCCACGAACAATACATGACTTGAACAGTCTGCCTGCACAAATTGCTGCTTCCCCTCCCACATCTTTTTACATTGCTTTGCAAAACCACCTGTTATTATGACTGTATTAAGTTAACATGACTGTTAGTATCAGTGTAGCAATAGCTCCTATCCTGGTACATTGCGTTCTAGTTTTGTGTTTGCTAAAACAGTGCTGTATTTTGAATATCATTTTGAATATCAGAATCGCTTGAATACTATGCCGTGTTCTGAAATGAACTGCATGCTACTGTTCATTTCATGCATACCGCGTTAATGTGAGCTGTCTGAAATTCGTTGTCAATGAGCTCGCACCGGCTTTTGGTCAGCAGTGGCGGTTATCTTTCCGATTCTGCAGCATTGTGACTATACTTTTTAGATGCAAGTGAGAGGTGTGTGCGAAAGATGACATTCATTCGTCGGATTTAAGTAATTAGCACTGTGGTGAGTGCTCTGCAGTGGCCCGATTAACAAGTGGCCATCTGCAACTTTCGATTTCGCCGTTGCCGAAGAGCCCACTTTTTTTTTGTGGGCCTCTCTTAAGGTACCTGGCATGTTTAGAATTGTTCTCTGGAACCGGTTAGCGGCTGATCCAGTCTTCGCCAAAAGAGTCTGGGACCGACTTTGGCACTGTGCTGTAGAGTAGCCCAAAGGACTTGGCGAGAACAATTATTTTTTTTACTGATTTCAATGTTCAACGCATAATGTGCCTTCCTCGTGAAATAGTTGGCCTTCACCATATCAGGGCTGGACTTCGAAGGGGCCTTTACGCCAATGTAGGTCCCGTCGACGCATCCCACGACGTCTGTGATGCCGCCGCGCAGAAGGAAACGCTCCTCAACATACGCACGCTCGGCCGCAGTCGTGGGCAATGCGAGCCACCGCTTCTGCACAGCCGCGTCGATAAGCGCGTTGGAGATGTTCCTCACACAGCGGCTCACAGTGCTCTATTGGCGTCCAATAAAGCGGTCTGCGCCGACGCTCCCCTGGAAGCTCCCGGTCACGAAGAACCGGAGGGCGCAGAGGACTTGCTCTTCGACCGAAAGCGAATGAAGCCCGGTACGCACTCTCCGCAGGCGTGGGTCGTCGCCTCACTATTTACACAACCATCGTACCGATTTTTTGGAGAGGCGAAAATGTCGCTAGAACTCGTCGTCGGCCAAGGCAGTAAACGGGTCCAGCCGGCCGTACTTACATTTGCCGTCAGAGGAAGCGATTACCCAGGCTGCTGCTGCTGCCGCCATTACAGTCCCGAGATGATTTCGGGGCACTTCACCGTTCACGAGTTTAGCTCCGAGTTCACCTGTCATTCAAAACCATTGGTCACGCCCACGGCGTGCCGTACATAAATTATAGGCGTACGCGCTATGGGTGGGCCACTCCCAACATCCCTGCCGGCTACAGGTATGCTGCGCGGCTGTGCTGATTGCTTACAGACATCGACGATATTGACCATCGAAATATAACAGGCAAAACGGACATCATCGCTGATTAATCTAAGCACCTCTGCGAAGGACACGCAACGTGGCGAAAGCCGCCGATTTCTTCGCTCGCATACCAAGATTGCACAACACTATAGCCTGTTGCAACCACGTAAGACACAGCACAACGCTGAAGGCGCGTCACACCTGCTTGCAAGGCGTCAAACACGGAGCACGACGACGAACCGGTGCTTGGAGCACGTCCTACTCCAACAACATCGCATCACAGGTGTTTGGCTTGGCCGTCCTTTCATCGGTGATAAAGCTCAGCATCAATGTGTCAAACACATGACAAACGATCGCTGCTCCAGACCCAGTGCAATAAGGTGTTTGTAATTTCTAGCACGCAAGCACTGCGTACTTCACAACCGTAACACCTTTCTCTGTTATAAGTCCGATTCCATTATTAAAAACAGGATCCCTCGCCTGCCCGAATGATATTAATGCGATGTCCCTGCGGTGTACAACGGCGATCGACGTTAGTGACCAAACCAGTCCGCAAAACCTTGAAGTGCGCGACGTTAACAAATACTATGCAGATACGCGCGCCACCCCCTTCACAGCTTTTAGTCAGCGTCTGATGACATAGGATGAGTTGTGTCGCTGGGTAACACGCTCTTCGCATCCGCAGTGCACTAAAGAGGCGTCACACACAACAGGTATACGTAATGAATCATTGAATACAGCAAACAGCAATTTTTTTTTTCTCACACCGCATCACAGCCGCTCGCACGGCCAATTTCTACCCCTGAGATTCGCCAAGAGCGTACTAAACGCAATGGTCGGCCATAGCGGGGTGCGGCAGCGGCCGTAGCAGCGGAGAGCTCCACCTGAGGTCACTGCAGATAGCAGCAGTGACGCGGGGGTGCAGTGAAGTTCAGTTTTT
Organism: Amblyomma mixtum; assembly: GCF_055824585.1. Classification (NCBI taxonomy): domain Eukaryota; kingdom Metazoa; phylum Arthropoda; class Arachnida; order Ixodida; family Ixodidae; genus Amblyomma; species Amblyomma mixtum. The sequence continues at coordinate 216,241,936 of NC_143013.1, forward strand.
TGCTTTTGTTTATTATGCAAGCCAGAAGATGCATGACTGTTATATTTTGATAAACGACACAATAAAATATATTATCGCAATGGCCGAAAAATAAGACAGATTCAGCGTGTAGTAGTTGCCCAGTCTTTGCAGTCGAAGGTAGCGCTACCGGCGGCGTGTCAGCGCAGGAGCTCTCTCGTTTTCGACACGGTGGGCTGCTGCTCTAGTTCGTATGCAAGCCACGCTGCAAGCAATTGCCTCACTATCGCCTCTAGCGGCAGAAAGTGTCAAATCTTTCTTAATTTCCTAAAGCTATGCTTTTCAACAACGCTTCATTGGATTCAGATTTTAAAATACATTTGGAAATGAACAAAAGCTCATAATATTATCTGTTGCCTTTTAACGTATTCGAGAGAAGAGAAAGGGTTGATACAAGAGTGCACCTAGTGCGCACTGTTCGTCTTCGGAAATGGAGAGACAGATAGAGCCTGAAAGAGAAGACGCGCCTTTGACGCGCCCGAAAAGGCGTGTCAAACAGCTAGCGGTGAGTGTGCAGATAGATAGCAGAGAAGTCACGATTTCGCGATTGCTGATACGGCGCTGATAACTACAGGTAGCGCTGCGGCCTGGTATTGCGCAGTGTATTGTGTTTGAAGTGTGAAACAGGCGCGCAGGGTGCGCTTGTATCGCCTTTACGTGGCTTTATCTCTACATTTTATTGCCCGCTGCCTGCGCACGTTCCGCGCTATCTTCGTTCACTGACTGCCGTCATCGCAAACTCGGATGAAACTCGGGCGAGCGCCAAACTCGGGCCTTCCGGCATAGCGGCCCTGGTCTCGAGTTGGCCCCATCGCCGCCACGACACAGTAAAGCACAATTCGCCCGTATCTATTTTGCTTTTAACCTCCCAGATTGTAGAGCATGAATAGCACTGGCGATAAAGAACAGCGTTGTCTAAATCCCCTTTTTTCCGCCTCATTCTGCACCTTCCATATCCAAGAAAATGAAGAGCTTCGTTGTTCTTCTTGTAAACTTATTTTATTGCACATAATGAGAGAGAGAGAGAGAGAGAGAGAGCAATCTTAATTTAAGAAAGGTTGTGGTCGCGAAAAAGGTTAGTCCGCCCATGGTCGTGTTGGTGATAGCGTTCATGACCTCATCGATTAGTGGAATACCACAATGAAAATTCTCAAGGATTAATCCACAGATAATTTAATGCTGATTAATGTGTGTAAGAATAAAGCTGGCATATTTAAGCTGATAAATGGACTCATCCGGCCGCATGAAGATATTATTTTTAATTTGCGTCCTGAAAAGTAATGGACCAATTGAATCGGCCCGGGGTAATATATTTCTCAGGTATGTAATGGGACTACCATGTTAATCACTTGTTATAAAATATTGCTCAAACGACTGACCGAGTAGGTCGCTCAAAATACATCCTTCCTGATGATGATTCCCAGCTTAATCTTCAAATCACATTTAAATTATTGCCAGTTAATGTGCTGTACTTCAACATTCACTAAACTTGAACGCATTCATTTATTCCAAAAAGGTATCTCCGACATCTGTATAATTATTCGTACCGACACTCGAGTGCAGCCGTCTTTAGTTGCTCTAGAGTGATGAAAGCATGTTTTATATAAATATCGCCTTAGTGTTTTCTAGAAATATCTCCTTATTTTTAAAATAGGAATTAGGAACAATATAACCAACCTCAAGAAAGTAGCTGAAATAAGACAAAAGCATTAAGCTGTCCAACAAGTCATGGCGAGGAATGGATAACGCCGACTACTCGACTGAACCTATGAAAACAATTCCTTCATTACAGTCTTCGAACTATTCTTAACAGTTACGCAACTAATAATTTAGATTTGTTTTGAACGCGCCGAGAGCTGCACACCACAAATTTACATATGATGGATTAAGTTTAGTGATGTGTAAATATTGCTGCTTTGTATGTTCTATGATCATTCTTTGGTATGTTTGCCTCGTTTTAAAATTTAGTAACTTTCAGTACATACTCCCTGCTGAACATCAGGTTTGTGACTCGTCCAGCTGATCACTGGTAGCTTTCTTCTACAACTCTTTCATCTGTGTAGTTAGATAGGAATTAAATTGGGAGATTGATTGATTGATTGATTGATTGATTGATTGTATAATTGATTGATTGATTGATTGATTGATTGATTGATTGATTGATTGATTGATTGATTGATTGATTGATTGATTGATTGATTGATTTATTTATTTATTTATTTATTTATTTATTTATTCATTCATTCATTCATTCATTGGTCTGCATGGTGGGCCTCTTCCTAGCATGGACGGCAGGTGGCCTACCGGCGATGACATCTGGCGACGCCTTCGCACCTTCTCGTCATCCGGAGATGAACTTTATGCCTCAGAAGAATAGCCTGGGGGAAAGTTGGTGCATGATGAAATGAACAGCGCTGCAACAGGGACACTGTGCCCATGTGGTGTCCCTTTCTTGTTAGTGTCCTTGTTGCGCCGCGATTCATTTCTTCTTTACGCCTCAGTATAAACAGAACAGACAAATCTTCCCCAAACCACCCAGATCATTAAGCGAATCCCAACAGGTCTGCTGGAGGCGGCTCCTGATAAACACACACACTCTTTAACCAGTTCACGTATTCAAAATAGTTCCTCAAATACTTCAGCCACGTCTGTGATCTATGCGGTGACAGAAAAGCACTGCGCGCATTTTATACTTGCGCAATCGAGATAAACCGCCGCAGGGCTTGCAACTCTCCGACCAATCTCAGTGGGAGGCCGCGCTAAGCATATTTATTCACAGCCGACACATTGTTGTCGTAGTGGCGGCCGGAACTATAAGCGTTTAGAGTACGCCGCAGCAGCAGGAGATGCCGTGCTACATCTCTATAGCATGGGGTGCCTCGTTACAGCTTCCATTTGAGGGCTGTTTTTGGATGCAGCCTCATGTGGAAGGCACCCTGCTATCGCATACTATCTCATGAAGCCCCTCGGTGGAAAGTAGTGCCAACTGCTTCTCTCTTTCTCCGCTTTCGACGCGTCTGTGCCTGCAGTAGCAGAAGGCAAGAGGTAGATGTAGAGGGGCAGCGCAGCTTGCATAGAAGCCCGCACTTTCAAAACATGCCGACTTACTGTGCGCAGCCAGCGCCATCATTTACGTGAGTGGACAAATAAATAAGAACGTCATAACTAAAGAAACAAAAAAATGACGTGATAGTTAAGTGATTTTTGACGAGAAAATTATATTCTCGAACATCTCGAGCTTCAGCGCGATACTTGAGACAAAACCTAAGTGCGGGCATAGCGGACCACGCTTAGGCATGTTGCCTTGCGCCTCGTTCTTCTGCTTTGCAGAGGCTTTTCAGCTCGTTGCTTCGAAACTAACACTTCATCAGGATGCCGCTACAGCCGACACGGGCCTTCAAGATGATCTGATGGTAGATGCGGGGGATTTCAGTTCCTGGCGGAGCGATCCCCTTCTACAAGCACCACTCCCGTTCAATGTGACTGCCCGGACCTTCGTTTAAAAGACCGACAGCAAAGCATCCAATTCAATGGGAACAGCGGACAGCGTTAAACATGTTGCCTTACTCTTAGTTATTCTCCTTTGCACAGGTTGCTTGTTATTCTGCTACAGTTATAAGTGACTGGCGCGGTCTTTTTGTACTGTCATGCCCACAGCGCGGTGTTATCAGTGCCCAAGACGTGTTTTGTGTTTGCGCATTGCTTCTATGTGGTGACATTAAATCAAATCCTCGACCTGATACTTCCAATGAAGACACTTCAGAACTATTAAAGCAGTTGCTTACAGCTCATACGAAGTCAACAGCCGAAATTGTAGCCCTCAGAACACAACAGGACTGCGGCGGCCCCGTTTCGATAAGGCGAAAAGCAAAAGGTGCTCGTGTGCTGTGCGATGTCAGTGCTCGTTAAAGATCCCCATTTGGTCGAATTTACTCCGGAGACCTCCACTACAGCACCTCTTCCTTTCTTTTTTCTTTCAGTCCCTCCCCTATCTCTTCACTCACGGCGTGGTTCTGGTGTCCACCGTTATATGTGAGGCAGTTACTGCGTCCTCTCCTTTCCTGAAAACAAATTTTCATTTTCACTTTGAAAAAAAAAACAATATATGTCTTAAGCGCATGCTTTGCGGATTTCGAAAAACAAACAGAACGTATTCATAACATGGTACGTGCCTTGCAGTCAAAATTCGTCAATATCGGAGATTACAGTAGGCGTTCCAATTTAGTCGTATCTCGTGTGAGGATTCAGACGAGACAGAATGTTTTCTAAAACAGAAGGTTCTAACCGAATTCTTCTCGGAACAACTTGATGCCCATGCAACTTCAGCCGCTAGATTTCATCGTTTAGGAAAAAACAGCAACAACTGGCGTGTGAAAATATTTTTCAAGATAAAAATGAAAAACAAGCAGTCCTTAAAAGCGCACACAAGCTCAAAAGAAAAAAAATGTATCGATTCAAATAACTACTTGGAAGAAACCAACAGGAAGCAAAAACTTTATTGGAACAGTGCTAAAACTGAAAGAGACAGCAAAATGAAGGTGACCTTACACAATGACAACTTACTCGTTCCTGGCGAAATTTTTTCTGTGAACGACACCACTAGCACAAGGCTTAAACTGCCATCGCAACGCTCACGAAAGAGTTGCTGAGGTAGTGCGCTGAGTATGACGGAGTTCAGAATTATAAACATATATGCGCGGAGCATAATCATTAAAAGCGTGCAGCTTGAGGCTATTCTTGGCTACAATCCATATGTCACCGTCATCACTGAGAAGTGACCGGAGATGAAATAGATAATTTAGGTGCTTTTCTACATCTTATCTAGGCTGGTCAAGGCTTATCTTACCAAAGGCATTTCAACGATCATGAAACTCACATTCCAGATTCAAAATTCCGGTCATTTTCATGACAATTCCGGCCAAATATATGTCATATTTCTAGGTCTTAAGATCTTTTGATTCACTTACCCGCAGTAAAATTATTCACTAACTTGATCATACTGGCCTTTCTTCTTTTAATGTTAACTGGGTTTGGGTTTATTTATCTAACCGATTTTAATATGTTAGTATCTACGGTCACTGTAATAAGAAACTTCCAATCACTTCTGGTGTCTCGCAAGGCTGTGTCTTTGGGCCACTATAGTTTCTTATCTATATTATTGGCATTGCCGGCATCATCAGTCACACTGTTCAAAGTAGGTTGTTTGCCGATGATTATGTTCTGTTTAACAAAGTAAAAGCTCCAGGTGACCAGATTTTACTTAACTATAACCTACATAATAATAGTGAATGGTCTGTTAAATGGGAGGCAAAACAAAACGCTCACAATAAAGTATTTATGCGGATCTATAAGAAAACAAACAGTCATTCTTTTTCAACCTATCTTCCCACCCGCTACATTTCAGAAGTCAAAGTATATAAGTGCCTAGGAGCAACACTAACGAATACCCCTTCGTAATTTCTGCTTTCTTAGGCACAAATTAGAACGAGCTGCTCCTAACAATAAGCAATTGGCATATTACACCAAGACCATGATTAGACCAAAACTTCAGTATGCAGTCATAATTTGGGATCCCCACACTAAGACTAACATTAATGCGCTAGAAAGAATTCAGCACAAAGCTGTCCGGTTTACAGTTTCTAATTACCGCATCAATGAGTCTCCATCTTCTCTGATGCTTCAAGACAATATACAGTCCCTTGAAGCTCAACGCAGGATACTAAGACTAAGATTTTTCTTGCGACTAAAAAATACAAAAATGTCAATGCCTCCCGATTTGTATCTTCAACCGATAACATATAGGTGAACAAAAAATAGGCACAATGAATTGTTAAAACCTTTTTTTGCAAGAGCACATATATTAACCTGTTCTTTTTTATCCGCACCATTACCGAGTTGAATCAGCTACCACTACCATCAGTAGTTGACACTGATGCCTTAGAACAGGCGTTCATTGAACTGTTGTTTTTGCTCACGTCTTGCTTTTTACTTTTGGTTTTGTGTTTATGGTGCCCCTCCTACCAGGGCCCTGCATTCGTCCTGCAGTATGCTCTGAATAAAATCAATAACAAAGAAGACGTAACGGCACTAGAATATCGGCACTATTTTTAACACATGTACCTGTGTCGTGTTCGGTCCTAGTTTCTCACGTTACCTTCGTCGCTTGCGACACTTGGCTGGTCAAGATATTTTAACTTCTCCTATCGATGATGCATTACGTAATTGTTCTCAGACTTCTGCAATAGGCTACAGCTAAACTAGGCGATTTATGACGAAATCTAAAGAAATATGCTTTAATATTCACTATAACATGAATACTAACAACACGCTTCTAATAACGTCTCTTTTTTAAAGATGGCGGCATCAAAACAGGCCTTTTCTTTTGTATTTCTGTGCAACATTTTGGAAAGGAGGAAACTGTCTCTCTCTGATGAATAAACGCCATAAATGGTGCTTCTTGAAGCTTACATTTCAATACGTCTTTCCAATGCTGGCAAAAACGTCGCCATTTGATGAATTAATTTTTTCACGAAGATCACATTCATTAGCTCTTTTTGTTAATATTCAAAGAGTTGCCTTCATAAATATTTTGCTGCACTGCTTTTTGCTCCGCCTCGTTATTTTATTAAGAAATGCTGCTCCCCAGGCCTTTTAGCTTCCTAGCTTTGTAAAAGTGTCTATTGGGCAAGGAATACCTAAAAATTAAGGGCAACGCTCTACATTGAGGTACTTGATCTTTTCTTAAAATATGCATATATTGGCTGCGTTTCTGAAAATTTACACAGATTAGTTTAGAAGTGAGCTTCAAGCTTAAAAAATACCTTACCCTCTTCGAAGAGACACACGTCATGGAAAATTCCCTCCCAACCAACGTCAGCCTCATTAGCTTTTTTTTTATTTGCAAGTGCCATCTACAAAAACAAGGAGATTTTCACACTAGGACCGCGCGAGTTCTAAGTGTTTTGATGTGCGAAGATATATATGATGATCATAATGAGAATAGCATTCATTTACACGGAAAGTACGTCAGGTACGTCAGGTACTTGATCTTTTCTTAAAAATATTCATATATTGGCTGCGTTTCTGAACATTTACACTGATGTTGTAGCTTAGAAGTGAGTTTCAAGCTTGAAAAATACCTTACTCTCTTCGAAGAGACACACGTCATGGAAAATTCTCTTCCAACCAACGTCAGCCTCATTAGCTATTTTTTTATTTTGCAAGTGCCTTCTACAAAAACAAGGCGATTTTCACACTAGGACCGCGCGAGTTCTAAGTGTTTTGATGTGCGAAGATATATATGATGATCATAATGAGAATAGCATTTATTTACACGGAAAGTACGTCAGGTACGTCAGGTACTTGATCTTTTCTTAAAAATATTCATATATTGGCTGCGTTTCTGAACATTTACACTGATGTTGTAGTTTAGAAGTGAGTTTCAAGCTTAAAAAATACCTTACCCTCTTCGAAGAGGCACACGTCATGGAAAATTCCCTCCCAACCAACGTCAGCCTCATTAGCTTTTTTTTATTTTGCAAGTGCGTTCTACAAAAACAAGGCGATTTTCACAATAGGACCGTGCGAGTTCTAAGTGTTTTGATGTGCGAAGATATATATGATGATCATAATGAGAATAGCATTTATTTACACGGAAAGTACGTCAGGTACTTGATCTTTTCTTAAAAATATTCATATATTGGCTGCGTTTCTGAACATTTACACTGATGTTGTAGTTTAGAAGTGAGTTTCAAGCTTAAAAAATACCTCACCCTCTTCGAAGAGGCACACGTCATGGAAAATTCCCTCCCAACCAACGTCAGCCTCATTAGCTTTTTTTTTTATTTTGCAAGTGCCTTCTACAAAAACAAGGCGATTTTCACACTAGGACCGCGCGAGTTCTAAGTGTTTTGATGTGCGAAGATATATATGATGATCATAATGAGAATAGCATTTATTTACACGGAAAGTACGTCAGGTACGTCAGGTACTTGATCTTTTCTTAAAAATATTCATATATTGGCTGCGTTTCTGAACATTTACACTGATGTTGTAGTTTAGAAGTGAGTTTCAAGCTTAAAAAATACCTTACTCTCTTCGAAGAGACACACGTCATGGAAAATTCTCTCCCAACTAACGTCAGCCTCATTAGCTTTTTTTTTTTATTTTGCAAGTGCCTTATACAAAAACAAGGCGATTTTCACACTAGGACCGCGCGAGTTCTAAGTGTTTTGATGTGCGAAGATATATATGAAGATCATAATGAGAATAGCCTTTATTTACACGGAAAGTACGTCCGCCACATGCTAGTTAACCGCATGATGAGTAAAAAAAAAACAACACTCTATCGCCAATTACATTTTTGATGGATTCACACGGCCGACGTTCGTGTATAAAAGGCCGCGATAATTTTTCGTCCCGTGAAACAAGTACCCCCGTCTTCGAACACTTCCCTGTCCCCAGAGCGAAGAAGATGCATTCGACAATCGCCTACGTTTGTCTCTCGGCACTGGCAGTGTTTGTATCTCTACAAGGTGAGTTCTACGTTAAAATCTCTTATGATTTTTACAACTTTTACTGTGAATATAAGCCATCACTAAGAACAATTGATTTTTTAACAGCAAATAATCAAAGCTGATCCAGAATGTTCATTTGTTTGGACTGATGATGACTTTCATTATTTTAGACCATACTTCTTGTTTGTAACCTCGGGGCTGCCTACGGTTAAGCGCGTGGCCACACTGCGAAACGAACTTGTCCTTTCGAACTGCGCGCTCTACTAAGGCGCCTTAAACACGTGGTGGGAGTAATTTCCTCCGCAGAGCCTAATTCTAGGGCTCCCTCATACTGATTGGGGACAGCTATTCACCGCAGTTAAGGCTAATATTCGTGACATGGATTTAATCTAGAGGACCAGTGTTGTCCGAACTTCGCCTGTTAACGCCGTATTGGCCGGAGTAGCTATATTTTCCGCATGCGGGCTACCAGACCAGCATTCGAATTCAGGCTGGTGCAGAGAGGCAATTGGACGACGCCCATGCAGTATTGTTTAGGTTAGATATAAAACAGGAGGTTTGAATTAGTTGAGTAAAATATCTATATTTTTCCGTCGGGTGGCTTCTTACTTGCACCCCGCCTCCGCACTTAATTTGAAGGATGTAACAACGTAACAAATGCCAAAAAACAGATGCGTGAAAATAATTAAGTGGTTGGTTTGTGCTCCTGGACAAAGCTTCAATGGGTGCTTTCTGATATTTCAGCTGGACTCTAGAGTGTTTCCTGCTCTAGCGTCATGCTTCGTTTTTCGATAAAAAATATGTGCTATCTGTGTCCGCATGAAACATCTACGCACCAGCGCCCCTGCCATATCAGAGCAGGTCCGAGCATCCCTTGGGCACATTCCGCGGCCCAAAAGGTGGCTTCTGCACTGCACCTCCTCTGCAAGAGCTCCATACACAACCCTCAACCCAACTCCATTTTCCAGTAGCCTCGGTAGAAATGAAATATATTGTGTTCTATTCTGTTCTAACCTTGATATTAATATTATAAACGCAATTCATAATAAAGGGTCAATGTAGCTGTTCATTTATAAAGCCGACACGAAACAAATTTCGGGCGCGTGCTGACATAAGCTGGCCACCTTGTGAATTAGTGTCGTGGTATTCAATATCTGGTGTACACCTTCATATTGCTGGTTCAATGCGCGTCGTATCAGTAAGGATGTCATTGGAATATTAGCCTAAAGGGTTTTTCTACTGTTTGAAGTAATATCTGGCAGCAAACAATATTTATGTTCCAAAGTTTTCCACAGTTCCTTTTGAATGGCTGGCGCTGAACACAAGCGGTGCCCCCAAGCGTGCGCTGCCGTATTGTCCACAGCGAGCTGTTCGCCTCCCCCCCCCCCCCCCCATCCCATGCGTCACGCTGTCCTGATCTTTCCTTGCGTCCTTTCCTGCATATTATTTATGTCATATATCTGTAGAAATTTCCGTTTTTAGTACAATTGGCTGCGCGTCAACCGCGCAAACAAGGAGGCAATTTGTTCAACTGGCACTTCTTCCTGTTTGCATAATTGTTAATACTACTTTCCCAAAACACGATATCGCAGGGAGATAAGTCGGTTTCAAGACCATTTAATTAACTTCTTGATGATATTTCGGTACGACCTGCAAGTGAAGCTTAAAAGTTCAGTTAGAGTTTGTGGGACGTGTACTCTTAACAGCAATTTTTAGATTAACCAACGTTCTATAAACTGAGCTTGAATCCATTATCTATACTTAGTTCTGAACAATGTATATATTCTTCAAGAGAGATTTACATTCTTATCATTAGCCGTGGCACCGATATTCACTGCCATTATCTTGCAAGCGTGCCTACTGGCATGGCCATCTAGTGACTTCCTTGGAAGGCGTCAATAGCAAAATATTAAAAAAATATTAAAGCTTTAATAAAGACTCCAGTATCGCCACAACAAACAGAACAGAACCGAAGGAGGCATGGCAGAAGTGAATAAATACCCCTTGTGAATCATATCCAGCTATTCTGGACAAAAGTATTTAATATCAGGAAATCTTTGATGACTGAAATTTTTTTCATATTGCATGATTTCACATAACAATCAATATATTCGCAGACCGCCACTCTGCAGGCGTGAATTCTTTGCCACTAACCTCTTTGCTATCGTCGAAAACGTTCCTCACTGGTTTTATATGGCGGTGTTTACTGCTAAATGTGAGCGATGGCAAAGCTTTAAAATAAAGATATTTTTTTCACGCATGCGAAAGATGGACCATTACCGTTAATATTTCTATATCTGCACCTTACAATATTTCAATATTCAAATTTTCTTATCGATGAATGCTGTACTGGATGACCATTGCTGTTCGCAGCGTGAGAACGGTTTAGCAGCATGTTCTGCTCACGCCAAGTGTCGAAAAATAGGTGCTCCAAATGTGCTACTGGTGTTACATGCTTCTTAAGTCCAGACAGTCAAGCACGAAAGAACCATTTCAGTATTAAAGGCATTATTGTTCTTAATTTTTCAGTGCAGTCGAAGAATTGCAAGAATTCAGGTCTCTTAATCTGTCTATTTTTGTTGCGTATATCTGCATGTTATTGAAATCTCCAAAGATTTGTCGGTACACGTGTAGAGATGAGATTAGAATTATGAGAAGTTCGAAACAAGAGATATAAATGTTATACAAAAGCGTTCTTCAACGGCAGTCAACTATAGATTTCATATAGGTACTTAAAAGTGAAATAGTAATGTAAGAACAGCACCTCATTTATGCCAACGGAACTAAAACGTCTCTCCACCGAACTCTTCATAGGCATTATGCCTGACTTTCTATTTTGAAAATCGTCAACACAATATAAATCTTTAGTTTTAACTGACTTTCGTTTATGGTGTATGCAACTTCCACATTAGAAGTATCTGGATCTTTCGCTTTGTCTAATGATGAGCATTTACAAACCATAACTACCCCAGGTTGAGTTTCTAACACTGTTTTTCAGTAGTGTGAAAGCCTGCTCCAAGGCATTCTTGCGATTTGGTTGATATCGATGTCAAAAATAATACACAAATTTCCCTTATTTTTTCAGGTACACCTTTAGCTGCCCTTGCTGAGGATGGTGAGTCCGCAAAGCCACTGTCTTCCTATATATTGTTACTGGACGGCGGGCCCGCTCTCAGAAAGGCACAGAGAGGCGCAGGATACCCAGACACAACCGGCCGCGGCAGTTCTCTTTCGTTCTCTACCTCTCGCGCTAGCGCCGCGCGCTCTCCCCTCGCGCTCGCCCCGCCCCTCCTCTTTATTTGTATACCGCAGCGCGCTCTTGATTAGCGTAGGTCGTATGCCGTTACATCTTTCCTCCGGGGGGGGGGGGGGGGGGGAGAAGAGGGGGAAGATAGGAGGGGGAAGACACCGCTGGTGTCCCCTAGCGCGTGCTTCGCTTTTCAGGCGGCATCGAACTCGTCCCGATGAGCCCGGGCTGAGGTTCTTCGCACCGGCGCAGCTTGGTGCGCAGGAGGCATCGTCACGTTGTGACGACAGTGTCGTGTGACACCAAACGGTCCCGGTAGATCACGGGGCTGCTTGTAGGCGACCCCTCGCCGTACGAAAACTGCGAGGGCTTCTGCCCGCCTTCGGAAAGTGGTTCCAGTAAGCCGTTAAACTCAAACTTAGTACGACGTTCAGTTCCTACGGCACAGTCGGGCGACGGCATTTGTATTCCCGTTTGCGGCTTCGATGTGCCCAGTCGGGACGGGCACACCGCGGGACTTGGGATTGCGTTCACGGCACAGCACTCCACTTATGGGGCGGCATTCCGGAAGGGAGGCCTGGTGCTGGTACGGGAGGGCGGCACTAGGGAGGACGTGGGAGCCAAGTCGAGATCACGGTGGGTGCCGGAGACATAGCGCTTCATGTTGGAGACATGTTCGGGAAAAATGTGGTGCACACCGCGTGGTGGAAGCTCGGGGAGGTCTTCTAGGCGGTACGTAACGGGGCCGAGCCGTGCAACGACACGGTAAGGGCCGCGGTATCGGGGCAAGAGCTTCGCGGCACGGCCAGTCGCGCGGATGGTGCGGCGAACGAGGACCAAGTCACCGGACCGAAAGGAGGGAAGGGGTGGTGCTGCGGCATTGGCCACTTGCGCACGCGCATGGGCCGTGAGAAGGTTGCGCTGAGCTTCGAGGCGGGCGGAACGAAGTCGTTGGGCGCAGTCAGTCGGCGACGCAGTAGGATGGCGAAGGCCCAACTGCGCGTCGAGAGGGATGGAGGGCGTTCTGCCATAGACGACTGAGAACGGCGTGACATGCGTTGTTTCTTGAGCCGCAGTGTTGAGTGCAAAAGCTGCAGTAGAAACAAAACGATCCCAGTTTGTGTGGGCCGGAGCGACGTAGGAGGCGAGTATATCCGTAAGGGTGCGGTTGACACGCTCCACGAGGCCATTGCACTGGGGATGATTGACGGATGTAGTGGGATGCGCAATGCCGAAGGAGCGAAGGGCACGCTCAAATTCCTGGGACATAAAGCAGCTCCCGCGGTCCGTGATGAGGCGGTGTGGCACACCATGCCGAAGAACAAGATGTTGTTCCACAAACAAGACGGCATGAGCGGACGACGTGTCGGGAACGGGCAGTGCTTCGACCTACTTGGAGAAGTAGTCGACCGCAACCAGAATATACCGGTTGCCGGCGCGTGTCTTCGGGAACGGGCCCAAATGATCCAGTCCAACCAGTTCGAAAGGTGAACTCGGCGGCGAAAACGCCTGCGGGGGTGGCTTGGTTAGTCGTGTGGATGACTTCCTGAACTGGCACGTCTGGCAGGACGCCACGTGTTCCTTGACGTCTCTGGACATATTAGGCCACCAAAAGCGCTCCGACACTCGTGCGTAGGTTTTCCTGCGACCAAGGTGACCAGCTGTGGAAGCGTCGTGTAGGCCGCGCAAGATTTGCGACCGCAGTGTTGCCGGCACCACTGGCAACCACACGGGTGGTCGACCACGGAACCACTTCACATGACACAAGAGGTTATCCTTCATTTGATAGACCCGGCGCAGTTTGCGGAGACCTGCGCCGACGGCGGTGCCAAGGGAGTGGATTATGGCAGCAACGTCGGGATCTTGCGCTTGCGCAGTCCTGAGGTGCGTCAAAGTCGTCACGGAACAAGGGTGGCGAGAAAGGAAATCGGTATCCTGATGTACAGAGCCGCGCCGATGCACTATGGTGAAATCATACTCTTGAAGTTGCAGGGACCAGCGTGCAATCTTGGCATTTAAGTGTTTGGCAGACTGCAGCCAAGTCAGAGCGCTATTGGCCGTGACGATGGTAAAGTGACGGCCGTACAAGTAGGGACGGAACTTCTCGACGGCCCAGACAACGGCGAGGCACTCGAGTTCTGAAGAGTGGCGGCGGCGCTCAACGTCGGAAAGCTGGCGGCTGGCATAAGCTAGGACTTTATGGTCACCAGACTCGTCTTCCTGCAGAAGGACAGCGCCGAGCCCATCTTGGCTGGCATCCGTGTGGAGGACGATGGGGGCCGATTCGTTGTAATGGGCCAACGTAGGAGGCTCGAGGAGCGCGTGCTTGACGTCAAGGAACGCGAGCTGTTGGGCCGGTGTCCAACTCCACGCTGCATTCTTCTTCAGTAGGCCAATCAACGGAGCGCTTCGCTTGGCCAAGTTGGGTATAAAACGACGGAAGTATGAAGCAAATCCGAGGAAACTTTTGAGCTCCTTGGCAGTGGTGGGAGCTTCGTAAGCTGTAAGCGCTTTTAGCTTCTCCGGGTCGGGACGGATGCCATGCCGGCTCACAACGTGACCCAAGTACGTGACCTCTGCGAAACCGAAGAAACATTTCTTTGGTTTTAAGCGAAGCCCAGCAGAGGTAAGGGCTTCGAGGACGAGTTTGAGTCGCCTTTGGTGTTCATCAAACGTGGCCGCATAGACAATGACGTCATCCAGGTAGACCAGCGCCATAGTCCACTTCATATGGCCTAAGACGCGGTCCATGAGGCGCTGAAAGGTGACTGGAGCATTTGAGAGACCGAAGGGCATACGGTTGCATTGGTAGAGGCCGTCGGGAGTCACGAATGCCGTCTTTTCCACATCATCGGGGTGAACAGGCACCTGCCAGTAGCCCGAGAGCAGATCTAGGGTGGAAAAATAACGGGCCCCCTTCAGGCGGTCAAGTGCATCGTCGAGGCGGGGCAGCGGGTACACGTCTAGACGAGTGATAGCGTTCAACTTGCGGTAATCAACGCAGAAGCGGAGTGTTCCATCCTTCTTGCGCACAAGGATGACAGGGGAGGACCAAGGGCTACAAGAAGGGGCGACGATTCCCTGGTCAAGCATGTCGCAAACGTGCTGCTGGATGACTCTCCGTTCAGCTGGCGCGACACGGCGAGGTTGGTGATGAATAGGCCCACGGTTTTCGGTGTTGATCCGGTGTTGGGCCCAGGAAGTGCACCAGAGTTCACCGGCGCTTAGAGCAAGGCAACTGCGATGCTCGAGCAGCAAGGCCTTCAGAGAGGCGAGCTCCGCGCAGGTCAGGGTGGGCCGAAAGTTAAATGCGTCCCATGATAGGACCGCCGGCGCTGGAGTGTGGTGAGATGGTTTGTCATGCTGCAAAGACGCAACCGGTGATTCTGAGTCCAAGACTGACGCTGCACCCAATTGCGTGCCGGGAGTCAGCACGAGCGGTGCGCGGCTGATATTAAGCATTAACACGTGGGTCTCTTCATTGAGCACAGACAGAAGGCTTCAAGGGGAGGTCATCTCTCGGGCTGGAGCCGAACACCGGGTAGGTTCGAAAATCACATCCGCTGTGATCGGATTCTCAGACTTGGCATGCACCCAAGTTGCCGCACCCGGTGGCAGGGTCACGGCGGTCGCCACAGTCATGGTAGTGACGTCGTCTGGCTTGACTCGACGTGGCCACTTCGTTCCGAGGTAGCGCACAGATCCTGAAGCACGCTTGGTCGCCGACACCAGGGACTGCCATAGGGTGACACCGAGGCTGGAAATCCAGCTAAGCCAACCCGGCCTACACAGAGTTTGGCTCGCACGTGGTTCTGTGGTGGTAAAATTGAGAACGACTCCGGCTTGCTGGCACCACCCGCACCCGAGGACCACTGGCCAAATAGGGCTGTCCGCAACAACAAACTCGGTGGAGATGGTCTTTCCGAGTGCTGTCAGGTTGACGGTAACACGTCCGACTTGCTCCACCGGGGCGCCGTTAAAAGCTACGAGCCGGGTTTTGGCGGCTGGAAGAAGCAGGTGGGGCGCGTTGATCTAAGCGATTTGTCAAGCATATTAACAGCCGCTCCGGTGTCGACCAAGGCCGCTACGTGCCGATCAAGCAGGGCGACGTCAACGAGCACGTAGGGAGCTTCAGTTGTCATCGAAGCCGACGAAAGAAGGGGACGCGGCGAACTAAGGAGTGCGGGGACGGACTTTATCCGGGGGCACCGTTCCACCGAATCGTTTTCCGACGTCGGAGGGCCAGCACAGTCCCTCGCGTAGTGTTCCCTCAGGCCGCAGCGGAAGCAGGTCGTGCGGGTGTCATTACGCCTGCGTCGGGTAGAGGCCGCTGTGGGGACTGAGAATCGAGGAGCCTGCACCGGGACGCTGTGCTCGGACGACGGTGGCGACCCCCGCGTGGCCAGCAAAGCAATTCCGCCTCGACGGCGAGCGCCATGGCGGCGCGGACGGACTCAGGACGCCCAGAGCGGACCAAGCGCTTCACCTCAGGGAGTCGGATGGCGTCGACGAATGCCTCGGTGCCGACCAGGGCCACGGCGTTCTGAGGCGCCCCCGGCAAAGACTGCAGAGCCAGGCGCTCAATGGCGGCGGCGAGGTCCTGGTATGTCTCCCCGAGCTCTTGACGGCGGGTTCGCAGGCGACGGTACTGCACACGGGGGTGACCTGAGGCACTGTAGTGGTCGGCGAGGAGGCCCGCCAGGACAGCATAAGAGCCCAGCTGGTCGGGCGGCACGTTCTGCAGCAGCTCAGTCGCACGGCCTCTCAGTTTGGCGACGAGCATCCGTGCCTTCATGTGCTCGTCCCAGCCTCTCGCCGCCGCAATACTGTCCAGCTGGATGCGGTAAGCATCCCACGAAATGGTGCCGTCGAACGTGGGCAACTCCACGACGTCCAATGATTCGCCCGCGCCGAGCACGCTATTGGCGGCTTCGACCGCAGGTACAGCGACGGCAGAGCCGGGTACAGCGGCGGCGGGGACGTCCAGAGGCACCGGACCCGTGTTCGGCTCGACTGGCAAAAGACGACGGAAGTCGCGCCGGATCGCCTCCATCTCCCCAGCCTGGGCAGTCAGACGGGCCTCCCATGCGTCCATCCGCTGAGTAACAATATCGAGGAGGCGCTCAATACCGGGGTCCAGCCGCTGCGAAGAACCGAGCCCCTCCGAGCGCCCAGGTCTAGCGGTGCCGGCCGCTGCGTCGCCGGCGCCGTCGGATGGTGGCGGAGTCCTGTCGGCTGGCACGTCGGGTACTTGATTCTGGGAGCGGGTGAGCGGCATGATCCCACCGCTGCCACCAAATGTTACGGGATGGCGGGCCCGCTCAGAGAAAGGCACAGAGAGGCGCAGGATACCCAGACACAACCGGCCCCGGCAGTTCTCTTTCGCGCGCGCTCTCCCCTCGCGCTCGCCGCGCACCTCTTCTTTATTTGTATACCGCAGCGCGCTCTTGGTTAGCGTAGGTCGTATGCCGTTACAATATGTAATCCTGTAACAGGTGAAAGGGCTGTTAAGCGAGAAAATTTGGAATAAACACATCGCTAAACAATTTGCTTGAGTGAAGAGACCTACAATGAAACAAACCCGACTTGCCCTATCCGAAAAACAATCTTAATTTGACTTCGACCAGACAGTGACGCGTAAATATGGCGTCTGCACTCTCTAAGGCAGTACAGTCAATGTAAGAGGCTGCATCACCTGCCTAGCAGATTTATATGGTGTTCTGAGGCAGCCTACGTGCGGCTTAACCTAGGAATTTCACAGAATACCGTTTCTTTTTCCCTCCCCCTTTATAAGTTCTTCATGACCTAGTTTGTAAATCATTCCAGCTACAAGTTCGAAGATGCAAACTAATGCAAAAACTTATAATAACATTCAGATATGCAATAAAATATGTATAACAAAAATTTACTAAATAATATTTTATGTAATTTTCAGGAACGTATATTAAAGACTCGCTTTGAAAATATGGACAGTAACTAATGAATGCTTTGCGGAAGATTTATTACCCGCCATTGCCTAAAAAATGGTCGAAATTGCGGCTGCGCAAAGCGCCTTCTTTTTGTGTACAAGCCACTTAATGTTCGTGTATGCATTAACCAATCTAACTGTTGGGTAAAAGCATACCGCATATTACATAATCTTCAACAAAATAGCATTGCAGTGCCGATAGCTAGATAATTTCGAGAATGGCTATAGATCAAAATATGCAAAAAAGATTTTCCCTACGTATAATAAATGTTGTCGTTTGGCCTGGGTGGCCATTAGACGCAGCCGTGACTCTGCCGCAAAATAGGCTTCGAGCCTTGTTCTCTCCTCTTAAGGATAAAAAAATGCGTGGATCTTCAATTCATGAAGAAGAAACTAAAAAAAAAAAAGAAATTTATATATTCGGATACACCGTGTGCCTTCGATATGAGGTTTGTCAATAGGTCGCGTTCCATGTTATAAGCTGCTTTGTGGCGTTGTTGCTGATATAACCTTATAAAGGTGCACTGCAGCACTATTCAATAAAGTTCCGGGTACGCTTGGTATGTTATGGAATGACGCTTCACGAATGAACCGCAGTAAATTTTTTTTTAAATAATTTAGCGGTAGCAGCGTTATCTGCAGTCAGGACTTGATTTTCACCTCTTCACACTATTCGCGCGTCTTATTCGCATGGTCGAGGGTGGGCGCTCTTCTGCTGGCACCACCTACCTTAGGTCTGCCGGTGGGCGTGAAAATTCCCAGTGGGGCTGAGCTCCGCATTCTACGTGAATATTCTATCCGCTGGGAAAAATATCATGGGATTAGGTCACTAGGTGGAGCTGCAATAAGCATTTTTCCGAGAAGACGAGTCCTTTTTATATTTGGATCTCGATCTCCATGTTAATAAAAAAAGAACGTGCCTGTACGCTTGTGTGCCGTTTTCGCTGGCTCAACGTGATTACATGTAAGGATGTTTACCTGCAGCATGACAGTGATGATGCCATTAGACTCCTTCTATGGCGCGGAATTCTCTTTATCTCTATATTTACTCTCCGGGCACTGGCAGGTTCGAATGGCTACCTTCAACTACCCCGAGAAAGTCTCTGCGACTCCAGATGGGTTGTTTAATTGCAATGTCGTGCCGTTGGGGCTGTCCAACGCGCCTTCAAATGTTATGTTTATTACTCTGTAGGCTAATGGGTCTTATTGGGTGACAATAACCGGCGTGTGTCTGTTGTGCGCCCCTGAAGGATTTTTCATCCGGGTCTGCATCTAGTCGAGCTCCAGTACCGTCCCTTGACGATCAATCCTCCCCTTCCGCATT
Source organism: Amblyomma mixtum (assembly GCF_055824585.1). Classification (NCBI taxonomy): domain Eukaryota; kingdom Metazoa; phylum Arthropoda; class Arachnida; order Ixodida; family Ixodidae; genus Amblyomma; species Amblyomma mixtum. The sequence goes on from NC_143013.1 coordinate 216,261,009, forward strand.
CCCCCACCCCCACCGAAGAGGCATGCGAGACTGCCCTGCTAAACTTCTTCACACTGGAGTCCCAAAGGGCTATAGTATTAGCTGGCGCGAGACGGGGCCTCGTCGTGCGGTGTCCCGGACTAAGGATACCGACCATGCAGTGGGGTCTTCGGACCCCCAAACTCTCTTTGAGTTTTAAAAAAGCCTTTCATCACCACCACCCCTACACCAGGGGCGGCAGCGAAAATATGCATCGGCACAGAGGTGGGCGCAACGACGCTTTCAAGCAAGCAGTCTGTGGGCAGGCAAAAGAGCGGAGCCGAAAAAGAGCGTGTGTCATAGGCTCATCCAATGCTGCGTGCCAATTGGGTAGAACCCAACTTACATAAAGGATAAACAAAAAATTGGAGGACGCTTAAGCTTCGCTGTTAGGTGTGGGAGGCGACAGCGTGTTACAGCGCTGCTAGAGAGTCCACGGAACGCCATAGCCCGTTCGGCACGACGCCTTGCCCTCTGGAAATACCTAAAACGCAACGGATTTTGGAGGAAAAGCAATGACGAAGTAATTTTCTCACATCTCTGAGGACATCCGAACCGCACCCTAAAAAAAGGGAAGCAGATGGGTGTGAAAGAAGAAAGAGAGGAAGAGGTGTCATAGTGAAGCAAATGAAGATTGCATTTCAGGAAAAGAAGTGACGCAGTAACTGTCTCACATACCTAGGTGGACCCCTGCAGCCCCTGATTATGGTCTCCTGTTCCAATTCCTCCCGCAAGCTAGGCTCTAACTTAACTAGTAGGCTTATGCTCACGAAACGCGGAATAGTATGCACAATCCGCAACATTCTGCGCAAATGGTTCCCACGATACGGTTTTTGCGTCGCACGGTCCGGACAAGTACAACTACTACGACTACGCCGACGGATATCCGGCCGAACGTGTTGTATACGCTGTCACATAATAATCAGTGATAACGCCAGCCAAAGCAATGCGAAGTGCAATTGCAGAAAGCGCAACGCATAAAACAATTTAGAATTGAAAAGAACCAGCCCAAGGGAAGCGAAATAAGTGGCGCATTTTTCAACCAATTTCCTCGTCGCACTACAGCATCTGATCGCCTTTCATTTTTTTTGTAGTGGAAGAGATTTGGGTTTTTCACACGAGTGAATCATAGTAAAAGCGCATTCTGCTTATGCAGCTCAACGGATCAGATCATCTGATCGTCTGTCAATTTTCATTATGGGAGTGGCAGTGGTTTGGCTTTCTCATACCGGTGCATCATCCAAAAAGGTCATTCTGCTTATATTGCTGATCGCATCAGACCATCCAACGATCTGTTAATTTTTTTTGTGGTTGCAGCGGTTTCAGTTTCTCGCTGATTTTAGAGAAATTGAAAAATGCAACAATAGAAAAGCGGGTACACAAAACCTACATAATATTACTTGCTATTCCTGCGCTTCTCAGTACCCACTTATCTAGCCGTACTGCAGTCATCACCTGTGCCGCACACTACATATCATTTTGCCTGATCACAAGTACATAATTTAACTTATTCTTGTTCTCAAGTTAGGTGCGAAATGAACCTAAATCTTTATTTCTTTTTTTCCCAGGTGAAAGTACTACCGAATATTATGATCATATGTATATCATACCTTTTCGACGCTGAGCGATGTTGCTAGGTTTGCAAGCTAACTCAAGGGTGAACAAGTCCATCAGTGCAGTGTTTTATGTGATGCTGATTTTTGCAGAAAGGAAGTGGAGGATAACAATGTGATACACTTCGCGTGATAATCACTATCTTTCAAGCAATAATCACGAGCATCAGTAGCACCTATTAGGTTTCCTTTTCTTTCGTCTTGCAAATGCAAGCCAATGGACCTTCTATTCAGATGGTTGATGTCAAAAAAGCTTGATGGTTTATCTACCATATTCTTTGCAGAAGGTTCTTCTCATTATGATGATGATATTGACATAGGTAAGTATTGGATGGTAACTTTTCATCTTGCATGAATAATGGTGATGTACATTCTCATCTTCCCTGATTCATTCTGGGTTCTTCTTTTGTGAGTTCACTAATTACGGATGCCTTCCTTGTTAACCGCTTCCGTTTAGTGCTTTCTGACTGTGTCCAATTTAATTTAGCTTTGCGACAAACGGCGGTGCTCTAGACTATGTATTTTTATTATCGCATGTACTTATTCATAAGTGAGTGCAGGAGCGGCATCCGCCACATACATACTTCCTAATTTTCTCTTTGTAGGGCGTGAGAAAAGTTTGATCGCCGAAGCGGGCTCGGTATCACTCTTGTCAGGACTGTGCATTCGGAAGTCACGTTGAGCTTGCATTACCCTTGATTGTAAACTTTACGTATATTTTACGTGTCCAAGCTATAATTACGTATGTGCATGTTGTATTTGTTTCCATTGCAAAGTGCAGTCTGATCGATTAATGCTTCAGATTCAATTCTCATTAGTTCTTTCTGATTCCCACCTTTGCGTAAGTACCCCAACCCCACAAAGAAGATTGCTGACAGAGGCTATACGCGATATTTATTTATTTATTACAATACCTTAAAGGCGCCAGAGGTGCGCTAGTGAAGGGAGAGGAAGAATAAAAGAAATTAAAGTCATATGGCAGCAAAACGAAAAGAAAATGTAATACAGCAAAGAAAAACATAAGCTTGTGTACAATGCAAGATCAGATTAAGTAACAAAGCAGATTAGTTCAACGCACACTTTACAGCGGCAGGTTTAAATAAACATGTGTCAGAAGTATCGGCAACAGAGGTGGGCAGGCGGTTTGAATTCTTGGCTGTCATCGCGGTAAATGTATTTAATATGCAGCAGTTTGGTAGCATTGGATGCGTATCTTATGACAATCATATGTACGAGCTAATAAGTATGACGATAAGAGTGCAAGCGAATTGTAACGGAGAGAGCAAGTTGGTTAAAACAAAGTCTGACACGTTCCGCTCATCCGTTTGCTGCATCACTAGCTGCAATAGAAATATACACATATTTTTGACATTTCTTTACTTGAAATGTAGCCCTATACCTGAAGTAAAGCCTTTGTTATTCCAATCTACTCTTGAAGAAGAATGAGAGACTGACGACAAATTGAAATTGCTGATTATAGATAGATTACAGCCTTGGGCGGTGAAGAGGCTACTTTGTTCGAAAGCGGAACATTCATTGGCTAGAAAAGGCCAAAAACATGTATGTAGTTGTCACCAGCAGCGGCCGATTTACTGAGTAAACTACAAAGTATATAGACAGATTTTGGCCCTGCATCCCAGACGTTCCTCTGTTCCAAGAAGAAGCGGCAGTCAAGCGTTTCTTTGCTGCCAAGAAACTTTTGATAGAAGGGGTTGGTGCTTAGTAAATTACTTCACATCATGTAGTATGCTTTCCGCTCTCTGATTAGCGTAGTTAAAAACGCTGCTTTCGACTCGAGTAATCGGTTTCAATTCCTTGAAGTAACGGATTGCGAAATATCTACAGTCCCAACATTATTAGGAAATCGAGGGGCTCTGGCGTTACTTTCACTAACAATGACTTTACACTTTGCAGTTACAAAACTATTCATTATTAATTTCTGTGCTTTGATTTCTTTTCCAGGGTGTGCATGTCCAGCTCCACATCTTAACAACACGAATGGAACTGTATTGGTTAGTATATAAAAATTTACCTTTCAAACCAGGCAAAAATTGGAGAGGATGAATGAGTTCCGCCTTAAGTGTGCGACGCGATAACTAATTGGTTATTGCCCATATGTGCAGAATTCGTCATTTTCTACTTAAAATTCATAGACCATTCGGAGTCCTCATACCCCTTTCTGGCGCCTTGGTGCAGTGGTTAAGTGATGCGCCTCAGCCCTGTGATGGACGGTGTGCGGCCACCAGTGAATAATGTGCGATCCAGGTTGCTCTATACGATCAACTTCTCGCGATTATTCATTGGTTTAACTGCCACCTGCCACCATGCGCAGGTTGGCTGACAGTCCGGCGGGCAGGATGGCAAGACGCGCAAGGTTACTAGAGCTGCTGGCCCACCTGCTTCTTAGGTTCCTCCTCTGGGAGTTTTTCGTGCATTTTTCGCTCACGGTCAAAGGCAGCGGATTTTCCGCGACACAAGCTCCTTAGCCCGCTGTCGAGTAAATTTACAGGAACATTTAGCATTGAAATTCATAGCTAATTTGTGTTTAAACCATTTTCATATATTCCATTATTTGAAATTATAAAAAGGAAAATGATCTGTTCTAGCGTGCATTTGAACCACTTGATAATTTAAACCACCTACTGACTATTAGGGTGATGTTTTAGTCGCTTTTCTCATTGCGGAAAAGGTCATTACTTGTACTTTGAAAAATTTACGCCTGCTTCTTCGGGTTTGACTCTCCCGGTTCCCTCCAATAGTTTTGAACAGGTGCTCACGTTCAAGTTGATGACATAAGAAAAAAAGACTTTCAAATAATCGCACACCCATTTTTCACCCCAAGAAAACTTTGAGGCATTTTGTTACTTTCTTCAATCTCTAATATTTAATGCGATCTTCGAGCCCAATTTTTCTGCATAAATAGTGTTAAAGAAATTAAAGACTAGCGGTTTCACAGACACGTTTCAGTTTTGTGTTTCATCTGCCTTTATCCATTAATTTAGTCATTTTTTAGGAACGGGAGTGGGGCCCTTCGGTGACAAAGTCTATGCAGCTTATAGCTTGATATTTTAGAAGCTCTTAATATACAAGTGCCCCTGCTTTCTAACTAGTCTCGCACTCGAGCAGAAGTTTTAAGAGATAGCTAAGCGCTCGAAGTGGTAAGAGAATAAATCGGCTTAGAGCAGGTAGTAGCCGCCAGTCATGACTACGAGAATGAATTAACAAGGAGTATAAGGACGCGGCGGGATGGGTTTAGCAGGTGATCTATAGTTATGAATATGAGAGAAGCCAACAGCCATAGAAACCAAGGGGCACAGGGGATTTTTAATTTATTTATTTATTTTGTGGTGTTGATCAATTTATATTTCTGAATATTTTATCGGTGAAAGCTAATTGATTAGAAAAGCAGAAGAAAAAAGAACCACATGCCGCCGGTGGGATCCGAACCCACGACCTCCGAATTACGCGACCGGTGCTCTACCGCTGAGCTACGGCGACGGCTGTCAAACCTTCTGCTTTCGGGGGTATTAATGTTTACAAATAACCTAACCTTGGGAGTGTTCACCAGCGCCACCCACGTTCTTAAGCGGCGGACGTAGCACGTCCTGAGTTACCGCTGATGTGACGTAGAACGTCATCGAACGGCGAGGGTGGAAGCTGTGTGAGAGCCCTCTTATGCTTCCTAACGCATCAAAAGCTGCCAGAACCGAGGCCCTCGTTAAGCAATTAAGCAGACGAGGAAAGGGGAATGAGGGGCTCGTTATAAATATGAAAAGCCAACAGCCATAGAAACCAAGGAGCACAGGGGATTTTTAATTAATTGATTTATTTTGTGGTGTTGATCAATTTATATTTCTGAATATGTTATCGCTTAAAGCTAATTGATTAGAAAAGCAGAATAAAAACAACCACATGCCGCCGGTGGGATCCGAACCCACGACCTCCGAATTACGCATCCGGTGCTCTACCGCTGAGCTACGGCGACGGCTGTCAAACCTTCTGCTTTCGGGGGTATTTATGTTTACAAATAACCTAACCTTGGGAGTGTTCACCAGTTATGAATGGCAGTTTATCTATATCCCTCACGAAGAAGTATATATAACTGCTGTATCATACCGGCACTCATCTATGAGGAAGAATTGACGGTGCTAGCGAAAACGTTGAAGTCAAATTGAGAACATCGAGCCAGGTAAAAAATAAAAATGGCAGGTATAACTTTTGGCACAGGAACAGAGGAGCGCTGGCTAGGGAGAAGACTCAAGCTTTTGACATCCTAGTTGAAATCAAGAAGTATAACTGGCTTCAGAAGGGCATGTAACCCATTGGCAACATAACCGATGCTCGTTAAGGGTAACGAACAGGATTCCAATGGAGGGCAAGAGCAGCAGGGGGCGTGAGAAACGTGGAGAGGGGGATTAGATTACGAAGTTTTCGGGTATAAGCGGGGCACAGCTGTCACTGAGCATTGCTAACTGGAGAGATATGGATGAGGCCTTTCCTCTGCGGTGGTCGTAGTTAGCCTGATCATGACGACGTTGATAGCTTAACCAGAGGGCGCAGCTTGCTCGTGAGGAGCTACGGTGGCATTGGGATAATATATCGGACGCTTTGTGAGTATTGAAGAAAAGATCTGAATCCCGTCGCTCAATATAGCTGTCGTTTTGAACCATAAAGTTGCTAAAACACTTTCTGTGATATATTTTATCCTGACCATTTCCAAACCAAAATGATAGAGGCACACTTGTAATGTGTCATAATTACTCATTACCATCCATACAAGCACTGCCACACAGCCACAAAGAAAATCTTTGCCGCTTTCAGGGAAGCTTAGCAGTAGAAGAAGATAAAAAAAAACAAGGGGAACGCTTTTACCGATTTGCTGTAAACAACCCCATGAGCTCATATCAACAAGCTATTTGTATCGCTATTGGTAGAGATAAGGAGGTTCATATGTCCCAGCCGTCAGTCATTGTCGATGGCATAAGCGTTCTTTCTGCCGTAGTAAGTTTTGTCAGTAAATAGAAGAAATATATTCTTGGTCATACACGAAAAGATTTTGGCAAAGGGAGAGCTCAGAAACATTAAATGTTCAAACAGCCAGCCTCACTGTTAGGAGAATGCTGATATTGAAGCACCAGAGGAACCACGTTGTCATGTATAAGAATCGTCTGCGAGTAATTATGGAGAAAAATGAGAACCACTTTTCTGCATGCATTTAAGCAACAAGATTGCCCTTTGCTTTGTCTGCGTATATCCCGGTTCTAAAAAAAACGAGTGCTACCGCGCGGAGTCATGAACATTGGTCTACAAAGTCATAGACCATCAATGAAGACCGCAATTAGAGACCACCACTCATAGATGTTAGGAATTCGGATAAATTGTGCCTCCAAATTATGCTATTCCTTTTTAGCTGTGCAGCCAGTTCCTATGGCATGCGATGAAATAGAAGTTTTCGAATGCGCCCCCAGATAACGGAGTTCAGTTTTGGCTTCCATTATTGTGGAAGGGGACTAAAATCTATTCTCTACAGTGTCACTACAGGGGAAGCATTTCGCTCAGTGCTTACCATTAGTGCCCTACACACTTTTCAGTGTGGTAATTTCGCACTTTGCTGTTCGGTCTCTGTAACGTTGCCTTTCAGTTTACCCTACACGGAATCGGGGGCCACGGTGATGAAATCGTGGCGAACGCCGGCTGGAGGCGAGAAGTACTCCGCCTCGTGCTGCCTGCATGGCACCCCGGAGCGGGGGTGAGGATAAGCACCGTAGAGAAGCTGTCATGTAGAGGTGCTTCAGCAGGGCAATAGCTTGACGCGGCGGTAGCGAAGGCAGTGCTAAAGTTGTCGAAAGTCTACAGCTTGCGCAAGACCAATGGCTGGCTAAGTACAGTCGTCCACATAATTTTCTAGAGTGCTAGGACGGCGGGCTTTTTTGTACATTTATGACAATGAACACTACGTTTTCGGACCGGCTCAGCTTTTCAATACATTTGGTGTTAAAACACAATTTATTGCAATGTGCATTCATGGTAAGGTCTTGTTTCGAGCACTAACGTGTAAATGACGGAAGTGTGCTTCCCGATGCACCGTTTGTGCGCTCTGGACAGCTCCGTGGACGACTATACATGCATGCAGTACTCTTCCAGCTGCTGTGGTGGCTCAGTGGTTATGGTGCTCGGCTGCTGACCCAAAAGACGCGGGTTGGGTGCGATCCCGGCCGCGGCGGCGGAATTTCTTTGGAGGAGAAATTCTAGAGGCCAGTGTACTGTGCGATGTCTGTGCACGCTAAAGAACCCCAGGTGGCCGAAATTTCCGGAGCCCTTCACTACAGCGTCTCTCATAGCCTGAGTCGCTTTGGGACGTTAAACTCCATAAACCAACCAACCAACCTTTCTGACCCACACACAGCCAGTGCTGAGGACATATGGACAATCGGCTACGTCAAACCAAAGACCGTCTTCCTAGCAACACTGCTGCACAACGTCCATTGTTCAAGTCTTTCAAATACCAAAAACCAAATATGTGTGAATTGTCTGCCCTGTCGTGGCGATCACTCAGAAAAAGATTGCCTTAGCCAGATTTGACGTGACGCAGATGTGCGCTGCTTTAACCTCCAATGTGAGCAAGGTTCTCTCCAGGGGAAAGCTGCTTAGGTGTGTTTGTGGCGTTTCTTCGTACAGTTCGTTTGATTCATCTCTTGCGTTATCAGGGAGAAAATACTCCAGGACGGGCGGCAGGAACAACACTGCGTAACTTTGTGGGCGTACACTTTGAGGCCATTATTCTCTAGAAAAATCCGGATTCGTCTGCTTAGAGATGTGGTAGGAAAAATGAGGTGGGTGTTTGCTCACGTGGCCCCTAAGAGCGTAAGTCGCATTTTGTGCGCGAAGTGTACTTTTTCTCACCTAAAATATATGTACTTCACAAGTGAAATTACGGTGAGCACTCAAGATTCCTTATGTGCTCTGAATGCGGAAATTTTATTTTGATATCGTTTCGTTTTAATTAAAAGCCGCTCATAAAACGGCAACTTCGACATCAAAGCGAAGTAATGATTTTTTTCAGCACAATATGTATTCCTTTTTTCCCCCCAGAAACCATTGGGATGCCACTACAATTGCAGCAGCACACTGTGCACAGCCCCCGATGACTACCCATGTTATGTATGTAATTTATTGGCTAAATTTGGCATTTCACTCTTCAATAACGACTTTTTTCAACTGTTGTTCATACTTCTATTGGTCTGGCTCTCTTTTGCGACATCTTTAGCAATTTGCGATCCCACTGCGCTGAACTTACCCCGAAAGCTTGCTTTCCTTCTTCTATTTGAATGATCGGAGGCCTGAAAACGTTTTCCAAAGAATGCTAGGAACATTAACACAAGAAGAGACCAAATATCGCGGCAGTACATACAGGAGCGCTAAGTTCCGAGGCTGCCTTTGTTACGACAGCAACGCGAAATCTTGAGAAAAATATTTACAATTAGAATGTTGGAGAAAATTTTCCATCCCACCGCGCAGTAGCAAGAGCGGAAGCTCTTTCGTATCATTGCGCTGGTACCGCAGACGCGCTACGGCGTTCGCCGGCTGCGAGGACAGACGCTGCGAATGGGTACGGCGGTACGTCGCTTGGTCTCCCTCGTAATGAAATCTTCAGGGAGCCAGTGTGTCGTTTCCCTCCACTACTTACGTCTCTAAATGCGCTTCGTGAGAGCGCTCGGCGGACGAAAGGTTTAGCAAACTGCACCTCGTAAGCATCTCAGCCCAAATCACCTCATAAAGCGATCAGTAAAAGGAACTAAACAAGGGAAAGGTCAAGTGGGTCATACGATGGTATTTCGGAAATTATAGTTGAGTTTGCGAGAACGCTGCTATTCTTTTTCTTACCTTTCTCTAACGTTGATTCCCGCTAATTTTCTTGCCTCTTACTCCTGCCCGTAAGTGCTAAGACGTGCCGTGCTTGGCTTTGCAATCGTGTGGGCGTTTATTCACTGTCTTAATTTTTTTTATAGCGCACGTTTTTTCTCGTCAGGACAACGGCCTGTAGTTACGAATTATGTCTGTCTGTACAGGCGATAAACAAAAGAAATAGATAGTGGGCAAACAAACATATCTGACGGAAGGTAGACTTCAGCGCGGCATCGAGCAGTGCGATTACAATATGTCACTGCCCAACTAGACTGCTACTGTTGCGCAATACTCATCTCCAGCGTAACGATGCATCAAGAACTAAATCAAGCCCTTGAAGAATTCCCCCTCGGTGAATGGCGAACTAAATACAGCCTTCTCGCGCTTACATTAACAAACAATTCGGCATGAGCAATGTCCTTAGCGCAACAGGGCGACTAAGAGCAGGCAACAAGACATCACTACTTTGCTGCCTCAGCTCTGTGTCGTCTCGTCACGTTACGAAAGACCTTCTAAGAATATGAACTAACACGCTCATTAGAAAATTTTGTTCTAATGCCGCTGTCTTGGTATCACTTTAGTGCAGCACGAGATTGGCGGAAAGGCAACCCATACAAAGCCTCTTGAGCGCTTGCGAATAATTCGATTAATTTGCAATTGCAGTTAGGAGGTCGTGCTCTCTAAAGGGAGAACAAAAAGTTTGGTGAGCATAGCCTCATGCACGACGCATCTCTTGCACCACAAACTCTTAAGCAGCGGAATTAAAGGGTGGTCGAGGGGAACGGTGCACGAGGTTTTTCAACGCTTCACTTTCAAGGAGGCGAAAAAGAAAAAGACGGATGCTCGCAGCGTCTAATCTCGTAGCCAGCGGGCCCCGGTACGCGGCCGCGGAACCAACGCCGGGATCGAGGACAGCCGGCGCTCCTCTCGCCAGGTGAATGACCTGGGAACTGCCGACAATTCCTGTACATTAACATTTCCCCAAGGCGGCATACAAGCGGTATGCTACGCTGCAGTGATTTTTTTATTTAGCATTAAGTAATAAACTTTGGCACTCCAGTAAAGACGTAAAAGTTGTAACTTGCATGAGAAAAGTGCCATTGAGTGCGATTATCGAAATTATATTTTTTTATTATGTACAACCTAGCTGCTGCAGCACGGGAGGCATCGTGGAGGCGCAATCCGTTGCGCAATGCTGAACAAAACGCTACTCCTAAATTCAATTGCAATCGTATGGCTGATCAGCTGCAGAGAGTCTTCCAGTGAAATGACGGCTGCTCGGTGGAATTTCCATATCTTGATCGAACTTTTCTCCACAATCCTCTTAGAGCTGCAAACATTCTAGCTGTTGAGGCAACTGATAGCTTGGGCAATATCTGGAAGAGTTGCGATTAACATGCACATTGTATTCCCTGACGCTTCCCAAAGACGGAGGCGATGGCTAGCCTCTGTATTAATAGCTCCATTGCAGGTACCCTTCCTTTCACTTCCGAAAGAATTCTCCTTGTTTAATGCAGTTTATGTGCCATCAACGAAGCAACAAAAGTGCCCTTAGCATACAGGTCATCGGCTCAGAATTACGTCCATAAATCTTCGAAAATGGGGGAAAAATATAGCGAGCAGAGGAAGGGACACTGACGGAAGCGCGGACTTTTAACGTTTATTCGAAAAATTACAAGGAACTTGTATATCAGCGCTTGGATGTGGATCCCTTGCTCTATCCTGTTTTTTTTTCGCGCCGTTTTGAAATTGAACGTAACGCCCCAACCAGCCCGCCGGAAAGCTTGTCAGGTTAACTTGACCAATTTGCTTTCTTATCTTCCTGGGCCAAATAGGTCTGTAAAAGCAGAAGAATGCTTATGCGCAGCGTTCGCTGCAAGATGCTCCTAACGCAAGTTATCGCAGGAATTCTTTGTTGAGGGCATAATAACATGCTCTTGGTAACGTCAATAATCAATATCTGCTATCACCTGAAATGTACGCTTGGTTTGTTTTCATAGTTTAATATCTTGCCATCGTGAACTATCAAACGAGGAAACTTAAAAGGCCGCGGGTCATTTCATGAAGAGCAAGCCGTGCAAATGCATGAAGGAGTGAGAGTAACAAAGAAAATGCACGCTCCACCTCCACATCCCGCTGCATACAAAAACCTAAAGTAAAAAGGCCTACCCGAAGCTTCAAACTTAATAGTGCCCTGGCCGATCTGTCATTTGCAGCGGGATTATGCTTTTTCGGCTATCAAAATCAAGGTTGTTAGCGCACATATTTGCACGAGCAGTTTTTCGGTAGATTGGTTGCATCTTGAGCCTCCAGTCATCATTAAGATACCAGTCGACACTTCTAGAAACAGGGCAAAAATAAAACACAGAGAGCTGCTGTACCTCATAACTTTGCTTCCAGAAGAGGCTGTGACAGTAAATGTTTTTCTCTTCATATATGGAAACATTGTATTCAACGCTGACGCCAATTTATTCGTATAATAGTTACTCTACCCACAATGAGCAGTTAAATTTTCGCGTATTGCTCGTCCTTTTGTATAGTTGTACACAAGGAGTATTCAAATAGTTTGATTCTTCAATATCTCGCGCACAAATCTTACCTTTTTTCTTTTCTCTCAGGACCTCACAGCGGAACAAGCCAGGAACCAGACTTCTCCTCCCACTATGTGGTGTCCCGTGGGAAACTGCAAAAACGGAATCTGTGTTCGAAATGGCACGATGGAGCTATGCTTCTAGGCACCTAAACTAGCAGAATGGCGCCCCTCTGCTTACCCACATTTCTACTATCTGATGGGGGCTACATAAATAAATGATGCACAGACCTTTACGTCTTTTTGGAATGCATAGTTTAAATACCTCTAAATGTCGGCTACGTTCTTACAAACATGGCAGCTCTTGGGGTAAAAAGTGGGGGGGGGGGGGGTAAATTCATTTTGAACATATCGTATTTTTGAAGTCTAGTGTTTGACGGAAACCAGTCTGGTCGGGATGGTACATGACGAAATTAGAAGGCGCCGACCAAAAGAAAGGATGAGATGATCCTTTCTTTTGGTCGGCGCCTTCTAATTTCGTCAACATATCGTATTAAGTTTATAGTAATAATTTTTTGTTTTTTATATCCTAAACGCAAAAAATGGATGCTTTCTTAGTAACCTGGCAGTAAAATTTTGAGCATTCTTACAAATATCTCGGAAATGCAACTATTGTCCGCACAGTATATTTATTGCACTTTAAAATACGCCATACAAAGTCAGGCTGAAAAGAGGGACAGACGGATTAAATTTGTTCAACGGCGGCGTCATTCGCTGATCCGCATACGCAACAGTTAGGTCGTTGACCCTTTTAATGCGTTTCTAGCGCAAAAACTGTGGGTCCCCAAACTGTCGCGCTAGTGCGGGACTAGTAGCATTCAAATCTGTGGTAGATCGGAAAACAAATTTTTAGTCGCAGTCTGCGTGAAACATCGATCATCAACCGAACTGTAAAGCAACAAATACACGCTTGTCTTTGGCAGCAGGTCGGCCCGTCCAGCCGGGCTCCTTTTTGATGACAGGTTCGGGTCCGCAGGTGCCCAGACGCACCTCCAAGTCTAATGTTATCACATTCTCCACAGGTAATGTGATTAAGTGGTGGTTGTTTCCGTGCTATATGTCACGATAAACGAAATGACGACAGACAAGGAAGTGTTCAAAGTGACCCCAAAAACATTATTTCGAGCACTAAATGTTTCCATGGCAGCTTCAAGAGGTCTGCAAATGTGTTTATGATGGTTCCCCATTTGTTAGAATTGAAATATATTTTGAGTGCACTATTTCATGTTTGCGCAGATAAGCTCGTTATTTCACAAGCAGAGAATTTAGCTGACTTTTAAACTCGTTGATTTGCTACTCTGCATGTAAAAGAGACTCGGGGGAAAGAGAAGGAATGAGAGATGTGTAGGAACTTTTGCCGCTTTTTAAGCGAGGCTTGTTTGCACTCCTTTTTATAACTCTCTTTCCTTTTCCATTATGCCTGATGGCAAACAGCTCGAATAAAAAAAAAATGTGTAGGAAATGGGCTGACACAGTCCACTGCATGGAGAAGGCGCAGTGAGAGTGCTGAACAGAGGGATTACAGTTTGTCTTGGAGACCAATGTCATCTAAGTAATAAAAAAAGTACATAGCGGGTCTATCCTAACTATGGCGTGCTAAGGGTCCTAATAGACAGTCGAGTGTCTGACGCACTTGAGTGAGTCATTCCATATTATGTTCGTAATGTGCAGGCTCCTCATTATACGCTGGGCATTCCAACAAAATATGTTCCACTGTCGCTATTACGGCGCAGTTGGCGCAAAGTGGACTCGTCGCTTGGCCTAAACGGATCTGTAAGGCGTTTGTAAAAGCAGCGCATAGACGAAGTAGAAGGCAAAGAGCTTCCAGATGGCAGGCAAGTCTTGGTGACAATTTTCATCTGTGGCGTGGGTTGTTGGAATGCAAAAATTGGTGATCATAGGTCAACAAGCACCGCAGACGATTTTTTCTTCTCACCGTTATTTATTTTTTTGGCTAGTTGGGACGCCTCAGTCCTTGTGAAGTAAATCAGCTTGTAATTCCCGTGCTGATGTCCTCTGTGGGCTGCTCCGTCCACTTTTCCATTGGTTGTGATTTCAAAGTGAGCTGTAATTCACTCAAGTGCCATAGAGCGGCCTGCGGCAGTAGCCTGGTGATTTAGGTGACTAATCTACAAAGAAACTGGTTGTTGATCATGACAGCCTTGACGCCATAGGAAGCATAAGAGGGTTCTCACGCAGCTTCCACCCTGTTCGTTCGATGACGTTCTACGTCACACCTGCGGTAACTCAGGACGTTCCACGTCCGCCGCTTGTCAACGTGGGTGGCGCTGATGAACACTCTCAAGGTTAGGTTACTTGTAAACATAAACACCCCCGAAAGCAGAAGATTTGACAGCCGTCGCCGTAGCTCAGAGGTAGAGCACCGGACTCGTAATTCGGAGGTCGTGGGTTCGCATCCCACCGGGGCGGCATGTGGTTGTTTTTTCTTCTGCTTTTCTAATCAATTAGCGTTAAGCGATAACATATTCAGTATTCATATATATATATATATATATATATATATATATATATATATATATATATATATATATATATATATATATATATATATATATATATATATATATATATATATATATATATATATATATATATATATATATATATATATATATATATATATATATATATATGTGGGTGTTTCACCTAAGACTTTCCGCAATTTTTAAAAATAAGCTGTTTGAATTAGATGCGCGCTTTTTCTGGCATAGCATTGTCAGTGGTGTACTACATCATAATGCAGCTAAGACGTGCTAACTAGCAGGCTTGTTAACCAATATTTAATAGTTAACTTTTAAACTATTACCGTTGGGCTCCTTAATTATTGAGAGGCATGTAGCCCACCGTAAGTAATACCTATATCAGTTTTTAGAATTTCGAAAACGCGGTTACCCTTGGCGCTGTGGCCCAACAAATTTCGCCTACATCGCGCCAAAATACATGTGGTTTGAGAAGCTTGCAGGCAAAGCAACCTCTCCAGTGAACCTAACTCGTCGAGATAGCCAAAGTTTGTTGGGCCACACCGCTGAGGATAATCGCGTTCTCGAAATTCTAAAATCGGATATGGACATTACTTACGGTGGGCTACATGCCTCTCAATAATTAAGGAGCCTAACTGTAATAGTTTAAAAGTTAACTATTAAATATTGGTTAACAAGCCTGCTAGTTAGCACGTCTTAGCTGCATTATGATGTACTACACCACTGACAATGCTATGCCAGAAAAAGCGCGCATCTAATTCACATAGCTTATTTTTAAAAATTGCAGAAAGTCTTAGGTGAAACACCCTGTATATATATATATATATATATATATATATATATATATATATATATATATATATATATATAGCGAAGTATACGCTTCGTTAAAGCAAACATATTTATTCTACTCGACGTTTCGATCGGAAGACCGATCTTCTTCAGGAGTGATTTTACATTGTTAATGCATCCCCTTTTATAGGGGTGGGTACAGAACCGGTAAGTGGGAAACACAAAGCACTAAGCGCTCACACAAAGCGCTCACACCACGAAACTCCGCCGCTGGGCGCTTCTACATGCTCCCGAAAATACACAAACAGAATCATCCAGGGAGACCAATTGTTTCTGGTATTGGCACAATAACAGAACCGATCTCAGGGTATATCGATTCGCTCATCAAACATATACCTCTGAAACATCCATCTTACATACGCGACACTAATCACTTCCTGAAAGAATTATCCACTGTCACTTTCCCTCAAGGCGCTTTCCTAGTTAACCTGGACGTGGTATCACTTTACACTAACATCCCACATCACGACGGGATTCAGGCAATGGTCGGATCATATAAAGAATACAAAACTCTAGACACCCCTAGTCCAAGTGCCGTCGAGACACTTGCAAATCTGGTCCTTAAACTTAACACCTTTGAGTTCAACAAGTCATATTATTTTCAAACTAGCGGTACAGCTATGGGCACAAAAATGGCTCCAAATTACGCCAACATATTTATGAACAAAAGTGATTCAGACTTTCTCTCCTCATATCCAACAAAACCAGCTTTTTACAAACGCTTTCTGGATGACATATTCATAGTTTGGACAGAAACCGAGAACGAACTCATCCATTTTATCGCCTCATTCAACAAAATCCATCCCAATATCTCTTTCACACACACCTACTCAACCAATGACATTAACTTCCTGGATGTTCTGGTTCGAATAGAAGGAAGTACATTAATCACTAGTGTATATAAAAAACCTACAGACAGACAACAGTATCTTCAATTCAACAGCTGCCACCCACGCCACTGCAAAACTTCAATCCCATACTCACAGGCCATCAGATTTAAACGAATTTGCTCACGATCGGAAGATTTTCACGAAAATGCTAATCGCATGCGAGACACCCTAAACAAACAATATTACCCGTCTTCTATAATCAACGATGCCATTAAAAAGGCTGAAGCAACCAATATTAATCATGTCATTAAGGAATCTCAGCCAACATCACAGCGCTGTAATCTCATACTAACCTTCACAAATAATCTCCCGAACATTAACAACATCCTGAAAAAACACTTTAATATCATAGAACAGAGTGACCGACTTTCAAAAGTTTTCACAACGGTCCCCCAAGTAACATATAGAAGACCAAAAAATCTACAAAACCATGTTGTCCATTCGACGGTCAATAAACCGAGAGCTGTGGGTTGCACACCATGCGAAAAAAGCCGATGCCAAGTCTGCAAACACATGGAAACCACGGCACTGGCAAAAAGCACCCATTCAAATTTCAAGCATTCTATCCGGGAAGATCTAAACTGCGATTCCAGCAACGTGGTTTACATGCTCGAGTGTGGCGACTGTCGAATGCAATACATAGGCCAAACAGACAATTCCTTCCGATTCAGATTTAATAACCACCGCTCACATACCCAATCCCTCCCCAACCTCCCCCTTTCGAAACTCCTCCGCGAGAAAGGCCACGAGTTTGACAAACATAAAGTAACAATACTACAGAGTGGCTTCAAAAACACTCGTGAGCGCGAGCAACGAGAATCATATTTTATTTTTAAATTTAACACAGTACAAAATGGCATTAATGAAACTTACGGCACCCTCACCTCTCTTCCGAGGTCAGAGGCCTACGAAATTAAACAAAGCAACACTGACCCTGTCGTCTGAGGTCATACCCCTTTCTGCATGCCACATGTGTGCCTTGCCTTCTTCCCCCCCCCCCCCCCCCCCTGGGTCTGCTCACTTTGTGGTCCCGCGAACGCCACATTATATTATTTTTTTTCTTTCACTATGTAAGCTTACATTTTTCACATTCCTTCGGATACTTCCGGGCATGGGTGCATTATTCCCGGCTGGGATGAAAAAGCACTGCTTCAAAGGTTTTCTTTTCCCTCTTTTTCTTCCTAAGTTTCTCTTCGTTAAGGCTCAGATTTTTATTTTTTATTTTTTTTCCTGCCCTCGAGTTGCTGCACGGCCACGCTCCTGTCGAGCATCTTCGAGTGGGACACGCCTGTCAACAAGCAAGCCTGTTTTGCTTAACAAAGCAGAGGCCGCATCAGGACGTTATATTTTCTGCCTGTTCCTCACACTCGCCCCCCCCCCCCCCTCCCGTCCTCTTTTTTTTTTGTTCTGGGTCGCGTTGCCTTTAATAATTTTTTATGCGTATTTTTCTTCTATATGCTTTGTGTTTCCCACTTACCTGTTCTCTACCCACCCCTACAAAAGGGGATGCATTAACAATGTAAAATCACTCCTGAAGAAGATCGGTCTTCCGATCGAAACGTCGAGTAGAATAAATATGTTTCCTTTAACGAAGCGTATACTTCGCTATATACTCTTGTAAGCAGTCAAGTACTCCATGCTTTCGCAACCTATATGTATATATATATATATATATATATATATATATATATATATATATATATATATATATATATATATATATATATATATATATATAGCTTTAAGCGATAACATATTCAGCAGTATTCAAAATTGATCAACACCAGAAAACAAATAATAATAAAAAATAAAAATAAAAATCCCCTGTGCCCCTTGGTTTCGGTGGCTGTTGGCTTCTTTCATATATATATATATATATATATATATATATATATATATATATATCCTTCCCGCTCCTTGCAGCTGCAACTGCTTTCGGGCGCAACACCTGCGCGGCCCTTCGCTGCAGCAGCGTTCACCCCGAGGCGGCGCTCGGGGTGCGTCACGGCGTGCTTTCTCGCACTCGACGGACAGCCTTCGCACCACCGCTGCTCCTTGTTGTCGGGTAGTGAGAGCAAATCACTGTTCTTTTTCCTTCTCACCTCTCCATAAATTAGGAGAGACTCATTGATACAGAATTTCCTCAAGAAAGACACCACGTGAACAGTTATTACTGACTTAAAAACTGTCGAACTTCATCTCAAATGGTGTTGTACGCTTTACTTTTGTGGAATTAGGACTTTAGTGGACACCCGCTTTGAGGCGGCACCAACCGCTTCAACTAACTCTTGAATGCACAGTGCCTCATCACTGTAAGCAAGGTTTTTCTTGGCTGTGTGCTCGACATCTTTCGGGTGAAACTCTTGGTTGAATAATTTCTTTATCACATTTCACATAAATTCATATAATTATCAGTAAATCCCAGGGCACAGGAACAGGTTCTTGGACGTTCTGCACAGCTTGTAGGAAAACACTTGCTCTCCAGCCTGTTTAAATATCAAGTTGTCATCATGCTTCTCAGCTTCGCTATACGATAAGAGCCCTAATGGGGTTTACTAGAAATTAGAGCAGGAGAAACACGTTACAACTAGGAGACTAAAGAAATGCGCTCCATACATAACGCTTCCTGCCTTGTGATTGAAAAATGCACTGATGCTTCATGCAGGAAGCATCTTGCTTAATTTAGAGTGAATTTTGTCAAGTTTCAAGAACCATTTATAAACGCCTTACACGAATAAGTTTCGTTGGCCCGTGATATCTTAAGTAGAATGCTTTGGCTCTACGGTAAACCTTCTTTATGGAAAACCCTTAAACCACACCTTTTCGGACGCAGTGCCGGTCTGCGGCCTGCCTTTCTTCGAGTTGGTCTTGCAAGGAGTGCTGATGTTTCGCAGGAGCGGGTACTTGGTGCAAAGCGCCTTAGGACTACCCGATCGCCGAATTCAGAAATCGCTTCGTAGTGGTTTCAGCGTGCCGTATCACGTCAGTACCGTACAACATATATATATGGAACTGCCTTTCCGAATCCTGAAAATGACCTCTATGCCAACAATCACTAACAAGAGTGTACTAAAGAGGGGACTAAAAGCTATTTACTGCATGGTCGCATCTGCAGGTCTTCATGGTGCTGCAGAATTGTATAGCGGCACCTTTCGTGAGTCTATCCCTCGTGGGTCTTGTGTTTCCGTGCGTGAACACGAAGGTAAGTCTCATGGGCCCATGTGGTCTGTCAATGCCTTAGGTATTACATAGTCAGTTAGCGCCAAGGAGGAACGAAGATACGCCTTAAACTGTAATTCCATAACATTACCCAAATGAAAAAAAAGGTGATTCAGGACCATGTTTAAAACTGATGGACGTAATCATTGTTTGCTCTTGGTCTGTAGAAAACTGTACTGGAATCTTTTTCTCTCGGCCAGGTTAAAAGCAAGCTCTTGAAAAAAGACTCCACATAAGAAAGCACGCTTAGTGCAAAAGACCTCTGAGGTTATTTAATTTTTGTGCAGTAAACCACTGTACAAAGTGACCCATATATATCTTGAAGATATTTACTAAATTTTGGAAGTCAAGTACTGTAAGAAATTTATCAAGCAAATTTGCATTTAGATACGTAAACTGAATGCGTCATTACTGCTCACGTGAAACAAAATTCACTTCAACACTTCTATTATAAATTGCCTCATACCTAGCACCAAGATTTAAATAACTTACATTGCTTTCGATGAAGTAGAATCCTGGTACGGATATCTTGATATGTGCGTAAGGTGGTGTCAGTGCTCCAGCAAACGCTACGTGCATGGTGTTTCGAATTACATAGTACATACAGAAAAAGGCCCGAGTACTTCAAAAAAGAGTATAATTTCATCTGCTCTACAACCTCTCCTTTCCGCTGCCTCCTAATGGCCAATCGAAAGCTCCCTTGCAACAACCTGGGTTGTAAATAATCTCAGTGCTGCCCACAAAACCACTTACAGGCAACTAGTGTAATTAGTCCACCATGTTAGGTACCTGATGGCGCTAGGAAGGCTGCCATTCATCGTGACCTGCCGCTAAACAGGAGAAACTATTCCCAGGTTTAAAAACGAACTAATCACAATAGTTTTCATTTCCAGGTCGAGAACAATCTATGCCCTTTTTCTCTTCATATTTTGCGCGAACATGTAGCTTCCAACCCAACTTGAAATTTCAAACACCTGGTCCAAACAACTCTAGAAGACCTAGTAAAGGAGAACAAAATCACTGATAAAATCGCCATGTCCTTCCTTCTGTGGTCCCCTATTCCTGGTAGGTTCTACCTTCAGCCAAAAATACACAAGAAAAATATTTCCAGGACGACCAATTATTTCTGGAATAGGAACCACTGCAGAAAAGAATGACAGTTTTGCGACAACATGATTGGAAACATACCACCTAATTTTCCTTCCTTTGTGGAAGACAGAACTGATGAGACAGAATTTCGCCTACATTGCGCCAAAATACATGCGGTTTGAGAAGCTTGCAGGCAAAGCAACCTCTGCAGTGAACCTAATTCGTCGAGATAGCCAAAATTTGTTGGGCCACAGTGCCGAGGATAATCGCGTTCTTGAAATTCTAAAAACGGATATGCACATTACTTACGGTGTGCTAGAAGCCTCTCAATAATTAAGGAGTCCAACGGTAATAGTTTAAAAGTTAACTATTAAATATTGGTTAACAAGCCTGCTAGTTAGCACGTTTTAGCTGGATTATGATGCACTACACCGCTGGCAATGCTATGCCAGAAAGAGCGCGCATCTAATTCAAATAGCTTATTTTTAAAAATTGCAGAAAGTCTTAGGTGAAACATCCTATATATATATATATATATATATATATATATATATATATATATATATATATAGAGAGAGAGAGAGGGCCTCGATTCTGGCAGCCTTGACGCCATAGGAAGCATAAGAGGGTTCTCACGCAGCTTCCACCCTCTCCGTTCGATGACGTTCTACGTCACACCTGCGGTAACTCAGGACGTTCTACGTCCGCCGCTTATGAACGTGGGTGGCGCTGATGAACACTCTCAAGGTTAGGTTAATTGTAAACATAAATACCCCCGAAAGCAGAAGAATTGACAGCCGTCGCCGTAGCTCAGAGGTAGAGCACCGGACGCGTAATTTGGAGGTCGTGGGTTCGGATCCCACCGGCGGCATGTGGTTGTTTTTTCTTCTGCTTTTCTAATCAATTATCTTTAAGCGATAACATATTCAGTAATATTCTAAATTGATCAACACCACAAAATAAATAAATAAATAAATAAAAAAAAAATCCCCTGTGCCCCTTGGTTTCTGTGGCTGTTGGCTTCTGTCATATATATATATATATATATATATATAACATAGCTGTACAATCCTGGCCAGGGAGATTTTTAATGTATATTTTTCTCTCCTGCATACCGCGCCCTCCACCCTTTTCTTTTTCATTTTCTCCTCTTTCTTGACCCCCCCCCCCCTTTAAACAAATGCAATACCTTCTTGCAGTCTTGATGAAGGCCAGCTTCTGGCCGAAACGTCGACCTAATCAATATTTCGATATGAAGCGATGTTCCTCCTTTTACTTGACTCATAAACAGCAGTCCAGGAACTTTTTCCTCGCTATATATATATATATATATATATATATATATATATATATATATATATATATATATATATATATATAAAGGGGTTGAAGATCGGATGGATCCAGTAGAACATAAACGTAATTCGGTTGACGCGCGGTAGAAAAACCACTTCCTTAAGGCGGAAGCCTTTAGTGCCTCATTGTTGTAAGCAGGAGTTGTCGACAGAAATGTCACGCTTTTCAATTGGGTGAAACGGTCGTGACGTCAGAGTGCGCGAATTTCAAACGGAACCATGCAACGAATTAAAGGGATCTTATAGTCATGCTCCAAGTAAGTGGGACTGAGTTTAATTGCTTAATTACCCAAGTAGCCGAATTAACCTTTCTAGTCAGGCCAAATAAATAAATATAACCGAGTAGGAAATTCGTCGAGCTCGGGAATCGAACCCCGGTCTCCGGAGT
The DNA here is from genome assembly GCF_055824585.1 of Amblyomma mixtum. Lineage (NCBI taxonomy): Eukaryota > Metazoa > Arthropoda > Arachnida > Ixodida > Ixodidae > Amblyomma > Amblyomma mixtum. The sequence goes on from NC_143013.1 coordinate 216,283,429, forward strand.
GCAAGACGAGCATGCTAACCACTCCGCCATGCCAGCTCGATGGTCTGAAATGAACAAAGGCGCATCTAGTGAATACAGTGTCTTCGCTCACTCCCATCTTCCTCCCTTCCCGTTTAGGTGTCCACCGGCGAGGTTTAGGTGTCCACCGAGATATGAGATACAGATACATTTCCTTTCCTCAAAAACCAATTTACCGACGAGCAAGGCGTAGAACCGAACAGGCGATGGCGTTCTATGGACTCCCTGGCAGCGTTGCAAGACGCTGTCTTGTTTCACTTTTAAGGCGAAGCTTAACATCTTAACCACACATCAGTGACACAAGCCGCAACACCGCGCTTAAGGTTTTCGCCTCACCACACTTTTGGTCAACACAGTGCCCCCTTGAATTTTTTCTAACGTTTCGACCAGGGTCTGGCCTTCGTCAGAGTGATCACTCTGACGAAGGCCAGACCCTGGTCGAAACTTTAGAATAAAGTTGTTTTTTTACCGTGTGTCAACCGAATTACGTTTATATATATACACACACACAATTGAGATTGCGCGCGTGGTTTATATCCAACTGCTACTCCGAGTAGTAAGGTGGAGAGTTGGGCGAGTGGAATCTTATTCATGATGAAGTTAGCGCCAAAAACGAGGACCAGAGAGGACCAGAGCCGCGTATGTGACAGAAAAAAGAAATGCATTCCTTATTTTAAGAAAGCGACCGCCTTGAAAAAACATAAAAACCAACTAACGCGCGAAATCATCGAAGCAGCCTGCACCTCAGGGCTAAAGGAAGGTTGCGTAAGCACCCCTTCTATCTCATTATCTGAAAGAGAAATCACCTTTCTCTCAGGTTTTATCTGATTTTACCTCGTTTTTTAGGGGCACAATCCACATGCTGCATTTACGTTTTAGCCGTGTTAATTGTTGGTGCTTACCCTTCATATCGCTTACCTTTTTTATCGTGTTCTCGCCTTCTCATGTTTTTAGCGAAATTCCCGCCCTCAACTCTGTTTGTCTATTTTTCCATTTGCGCACACTCAACCCTGTTTTTACATTCTATTGTTTTCCGCATGTCATTCTTGCTTCGTTTCATAGAACTCATTGTATAGTGCAATTCTAGTTATCTTTTTGGTGCCTTAGACATCGTGTGGGTCCAAGTTCGATCGCGCGCCTTGATTACTCCTCCTGGTGGGATTTCACCTGGCATGTGTATGTAAGTGCGGGTTCAGTTTTGTTCAAATAAAAGTTGGAAGTTCAGCGCTCGGTACTATGCTCTCCTTCCTGTGTTGTGTTCGCGCCGCTGATACATATGCGGTCAGAATACTGAACATGTCTCGGCCAGGGATTGAACGGATTTGGTTTTACCTGATCTTGTGTTCATGTCAGAATGTGGCCACTTCAATTTCAGGAAGTAAACCGCTTCTTCAAAATGAAAGAGTCATAAAGCAACTGTGCTAAGCAGCGGCGAGTGAAACGCTGACGACCCAGAAACAGATCGCTGAGATTAACTTTTCGTGATTATCATGTAGTCTAAGTTCCGCTCGCCAAATTCATAAATGGATAATGTTATGAAAAACCAAAGACAGCGCTCGTTGCTTGTTTTATGCGCATTATTATACACCTAATGTGCCTGTTGCATGGACTGACAGTAAGACATCGCTTCGATGCGGTTCTGAATAAACTATACGCGCGAACACTCTGAGCAAAGTTTTCTAAACCAACTTAACGTTATCTAGGTTCGCAATAACTCATTGTTCCCGCCTCTGATAGATGGCCTCTTGAGCTGCTAGGAGCAGTCTGAGTAGGCACTCTGAACCACCCTAAAGCGGGCATTGCAGATTTCCTGAAGGACTCTCTGGCCTCTTTGCGCTTCATCTTCTGGCAGCAGCAGCCACTCAGGCACGAAGCGACGTTAGGTGAGAGGTTAAGGAAGGTATCACGGTCAGTGATAGCGTTCTCGGGGGAGGGGGGCGGGACCGCAGGGTGTCGTGGGGTAACTGACAACAGCAGATGTCAGTTTGGTCGTAAACGTATGTTTTAAAAGAATTCTGTAGTACAGCACTGAGTAACGTTTGGTTTGGATTTATTTATCATGCGTCTCGACCGACGGAGTCAGTTGCTGATGAAGAATGTGTCGTGCAGTTGCCGCAGTATCGATGCTGCAAGTGTGACGAATTTTCTGGAGCGACAACCGCTGCTTCAGGATACACCAAGTGGATCAACCCTACATTCCCGTGGCCGAGAACCGCGACCTCGTCTGGTCTTTCGACTCTTACGGCTTGCATTTTTGCAGTGACAGACGTCATTGACCCTGACACGAAAAGTGAAAAATGAGACGATGCAATAAAGAGCACGGAAGAAGAAACCTAAGGAGCAAAGGGAAGGAACTGGGGGAGGAGGAATAAACTTTATCACGACAAAGCGAAGTTCAGAACGGGTCATTAGAAGCGCTGGTCTATCCAGGAGGCTTGTCGTTGCTGCCTCCCTTCTGGCCTGGTCCATCTGCTTCAGCTGGCCACCCTGCCTAGCGTCCATCAGAGAGTTTTTCCAGGAGGTGTCGAAATGGGAGGGGATGAGGGACACTCACATTGGATTTGGACATGCCCATGGGTAGCCGGACAGGTTAGAATGTGGAGCTTACCATGTGGTAACACTAGGGCGCAGGAGGCTGGGGTGCATTTTTGGCGCCATGCACTCGAATAAAACGGAGGGGGCTTGGAAACTCCGGAGGGTGCTTTTGAGCCTGTCAAGTGCGTGGTTTGAAGGCGGGAATATGGCTCAACCCACGCAGTAATATAATGCGGCGACAACCTTCTATGAGCAAACCAATTAACCCTCGGCGCTCAGTCCCCAGCGGCTGCGGAGCAACTGACCAAGGCGGCGGTCAGATCTGTGACGCAGCGGAGGGTGCTAAGGATCTCTGGCTTCGGACAGGCCGCCATTGGAAACTGAACCTGGCAACGTTTAACGCAAGAACCTTATCAAGTGAGGCTAGCTTAGCAGTGCTATTGGAGGAATTAGCCGGTATTAAATGGGATGTCATAGGGCTTCGTGAGGTTAGGAGGACAGATGAGGCGTATACAGTACTAAAGGGCGGGCATGTACTGTGCTATCGTGGATTACCAGATAGGCGAGAACTAGGTGTGGGATTCCTCATTAATCAGGGTATAGCTGGCAACATCGAGGAGTTTTACAGTATTAACGAGAGAGTGGCAACTATCGTAATTAGGCTTAATGAGAGGTACAAGCTGAAGGTGGTGCAGGCCTACGCGCCTACATCAAGCCATGATGACCAGATAGTTGAAAGCTTCTATGAGGATGTGGAATCGGCAATGACCAAAGTAAAATCACAGTACCCTGTACTGATGGGCGACTTTAATGCAAAGTTGGGTAAAAAGCAGGCTGGAGACAAGGCGGTAGGTGACTATGGCATAGGTTCTAGGAACAGTAGGGGAGAGTTATTAGTACAGTTCGCAGAAAGAAATAATTTACGGATTATGAATACCTTCTTCCGCAAACGAGCAAACAGGAAGTGGACGTGGAAGAACCCCAATGGTGAGACTAAAAATGAAATAGACTTCATACTGTGCGCATACCCTGGCATCGTAGAGGATGTGCAGGTCCTCGGTAAGGTGCGTTGTAGCGACCACAGAATGGTAAGGTCTCGTGTTAGCTTAGATTTGAAGAGGGAACAGAGGAAACTGGTGAAGCGAAAGGCTATTAACGAGTTAGCATTAAGAGGGAAGGTAGAGGAATTCAGAATGTCCCTGCAAAACAGATTTTCCGCTTTAACTGAAGAAGACGACCGTAGTGTTGAAACAATGAATGTTAATCTTACAGCTATCGTTACAGTGTGCGCCGCAGAAGTAGGTGGTAGGATGGTTCGACAGGATACCAGCAAGCTATCTCAGGAGACTAAAGATCTGATTAAGAAACGCCAACGCATGATGACGTCTAACTCCACAGACAGGATAGAACTAGCAGAGATATCGAAGTTAATAAATAAGCGCAAGGTAGCCGACATAAGAAAGTTTAACATGGAGAAAATCGAGCATGCTCTAAGGAACGGAGGTAGCCTAAAATCAGTGAGGAGAAAACTGGGCATAGGTAACAACCAGATGTATGCGCTAAAAGACAAACAGTGCAATGTCATCAGCAATATGGATAAGATAGTTGAATTAGCCGAAGAGTTCTACACAAATCTATACAGTAGCGAATGTAATCATCAAGTTACTGAGGTAGGCAGTCGAGCACAGCAATGGGACATCCTGCCAGTAACGAAGGAGGAAGTAGAGAAAGCCTTAGGAGCAATGCAAAGAGGGAAAGCAGCTGGTGAGGATCAGGTAACCGCAGATTTGTTGAAGGACGGAGGAAAGATTGTGCTACAAAAACTAGCCACCCTGTATAGGCAATGTCTTGTGACCTTGAGAGTACCAGAAGCTTGGAAGAACGCTAACATTACCTTAATTCATAAGAAAGGAGACGTCTAGGACTTGAAGAATTACAGACCAATCAGCTTATTGTCCGTTGCCTACAAGGTATATACTAGGTAATCGCTAATAGAGTCAGGACAACCTTGGACTTAAGTCAGCCAAATAATCAGGCAGGCTTTCGTAAAGGATACTCGACAATAGACCACATTCACACTCTCAGTGAGTTGATAGAGAAATGCGCAGAATATAACCAACCCCTACATATAGCCGTCATTGGTTACGAGAAAGCATTTGACTCAGTGGAAATCTCAGCTGTCATGCAGGCATGGCGGAATCAGGGTGTAGAAGATTGTTATGTGAAAATATTGGAAGATATTTATAACGATTGCACAGCTACTATAGTTCTCCATAAAGTCAGCAATAAAATTCCAACACGGAAAGGTGTCAGGCAGGGAGACACGATCTCGCCAATGCTCTTCACTGCCTGCTTACAGGATGTATTCCGGGGACTGGAATGGGAACAGTTGGGGATAAGAGTTAATGGAGAATACCTGAGTAATTTGCGATTCGCTGATGACATTGCCTTGCTAAGCCACTCAGGACAAGAACTGCAAAGCATGATCAATCAGTTAGGCAGGCAGAGCAGAACGGTGGGGCTAAGAATTAACATGCAGAAAACCAAAGTAGTGTTCAACAGCCTAGCAAGGGAGCAGCAGTTCGCAATTGGTAGCGAGGTGCTGGAAATAGTAAGAGGATATGTCTACTTAGGGCAGGTAGTGACCGCAGATTCGGATCATGAGAGAGAAATAACTAGAAGAATAAGAATGGGGTGGAGCGCATATGGCAGGTTCTCTCAGATCATGAATGGTAGCTTACCAATATCCCTGAAGAGAAAAGTATACAACAGCTGTATCCTACTGGTACTCACCTATGGGGCAGGAACGTGGAGGCTAACAAAGAGGGTTCAGCTTAACTTAAGAACAACGCAGCGAGCTATGGAAAGGAAAATGATAGGTGTAACGTTAAGAGATCGGAAGAGGGCGGAGTGGGTGAGGGAACAAACGCGGGTTTATGACATCTTAGTTGAATTCAAGAGGAAGAAATGGGCTTGTGCAGGTCATGTAATGCGAAGGCAAGATAACAGCTGGTCCTTGAGGGTAACGGAGTGGATTCCAAGAGAAAGCAAACGTAGCAGAGGACGGCAGAAAGTTAGGAGGGCGGATGAGATTAAGAAGTTTGCGGGGATACAGAGGCGGCAGCTGACAAAGGGCAGGGTTATTTGGAGAGACATGGGAGAGGCCTTTGCCTTGCAGCGGGTGTAGTCAGGCTGACGATGATGATGACGATGATATAACTGTCAACTTGTTCATTTTGTTGGATATTCCGGGATCTGAGAGAGGTTTCCGCTAGTGCGCCCGGAAAGAAATTTCTTCGGGATACGCATCGACGAGTTCATTACCATTACCGGGGATGCCGATTCCCTTTGACCCGCGAAACGACAACGTGATGCATTGGTTCGGGCGCGCCCTCTAGAACACAGGCAGCGTACTTCGGGAGTCTATATTTTTGGACAATGTCAGCAAGCGACTTTTTTTGTGGTGTCCAGCCATTTTAAGGTCGAAACTTACGTTACTGTTCCGATCACACACCTCTTAGTCTGCGAGTGCTCTGGGGGTGATAAGTGGTTATGCTTTGAAGAAAAGGTGCGATGGGGAATGAATGATATGTTCAAAACGTTGCTGTTTTAAGCCACAGCTAGCCACTGGTTCTTTGGTGGCTACTGCGTTTCAGAATTATTGCTTGCTACCGATCTGCACGCTCTCAGTCAAACGATTAACGCGAGCAGTCGAATAATCCGGTTTTTTTCGCGCCCACTGAACCTACTTTTTCCTTATATGTGCGTAACAACCAGACGGAGCCGCACGCGGCGGACCGTCTGGTCAACTGCATTTCAGCGGGGGGAGGGTGGCCGATGCCCGAAAAAGCCTGCTGTTGCACCTTGCCGCCGTAACTTCTAAACTCCTGACTACGAAAGCATCGCCTCATGCTGGAGGTTTTACGCGTCCGTGGAGCAACAGGAGCGAACGCAAGAATTCTGAACTCCCTATAAACTAGGTCCCGTCTTCAGAGTGCGCCGGCGGAAACTACCAGCCGCCGTTTTCAAATGAGCGGGCTCCTTCACTATTCGGCTAGGTTTTTCGATACGTTTAGATTAACGCCACGTTTGCTGCGTTGCTTCCGAAACGCAAACACTATAGGGACCCCCTCGATGTTGTGGCTGGGAGGAGAGGGCTACAGGAGACTTATACTCCCGTTGCGCGCTGAGTGGAGCAAGTCGTGATTTCGTATATATGGAATGAGGGGAGCTTCACCGAGTTCACTTCCTTGCTGTGGAACAGCCACGCCCAATTTCGCTGCCTGGAGGGAAATTTCTCGGCCATACGCTTGAACTTGTTGATAATCGGGGATGCCCTCATACCCATGGCCCCTCGTCATGACGCTGTGATACATGGATACGGCCGCCCGCTAGAATACGGGAAGAATACTTTGGTAGCGCTGTTAGATGATGTGACAATATAGCGGTGACTGTCGCTTTGTGTCCGCTCTTTCTGTTTGCGCATCTTTGTGCGAATCTTCTTTTGCATCTTTCATTCAATAAAATAGCAGTTCCTTGTCCAGCTTCTGTCCAGTTTTCTTCTCTTTCCTTTGACTCGTCTATTGTCTGGTTTAAGTTGGTTCAGTAGCGAGCCCCGGTAGCGAAAAGGGTACGCAGTTTGCAACCTGTGCAAACCGGTTACGGTTTGATCCTGCTCTGCATCACAACCATCGTCTACTTCTAGTGTTATTTCCTTGAATTCAGCTGTGCATACATCGATGGTACGGAATAAAGAAGGCATGGGGTCTTTAAGTAACTGGGCAATAACCCGACGGCGCTGCTCCTGTGACTGTACCAAGAGCAGCGTCCCTCTACAGGACGTCAGCGCTGTATTGGTATAGTTTCGTCATGTATACAACTCACGCTCCGCAGTGGCCCGCGTAGCCACCGCGGCTAATGTTTTCCGTAAATGGCTTTTTCTTTCAAGACTGCAATGTAGACGGTCAAGGATGAGTCGTGGAGCTTGTTCGGAGCTCTGGAGCTGTCTTGCAAGTGCAAAAAGCTCCCGGGTGCTGGTGACAAGCGGGTTGCTTCTGTTACCCGTGCCTTGCTAAATTTAGGGAAATTGCGTAATTGGTGTGTTCGAGCGCCAAGTAAATCGGTGTGGAGGCAGGGTCACAGCAACTCCTGCCGGCTGGAAAGTCGCGCACAAAGGGAAGGGGTTTGCAGTCGATTCTCGTAGTGCCGATTGTGTGGGCTCTGAAGTCGGTGTCTCTTGATGGTCTGCGAACTCGCAACTTCAGAGCTGCAGGGAATAATTCTGGACGAGCATGACAACAACCAGAAAGTAAGCTTCCCTCTGAGCGGCCATCTGCCAAGCACCTATTTGTTCTTCCAGAACTTCCGGCAGGCGTCAGGTTCAACCGCGAGCGTGCCTTTGCGCCATATTCCCTTATTTGGGGATGTAATTTTGAAATTCAGATTCCTTGGACTAAATCTTTCTTTTTGTGCAAGGAACATACCGGATCAACCCGGCCACTGCAATTTTTCTGCTTTTTTAGTGATTAAAACTCTTAAGATTCCCACATTGAAAAACAGAACGAAAGACAACGGACGAGAAGAGGCGAGCCGAATATAGCGATGTGTTTGTCTCGTCTCTTCTTGCCCGTCGACTTTCGCGCTGTTTCCGAATATCGCAATTCACAACCATCTCGCCCGGACTTTCCTTCTCCAAAAGTCGAAGAATTTGTTTGACTTTCTGACATATCAAAACATAATCAAACCTACAAAAGGCACGAAACGGCAGCAGTTTCCGTCAGGTGAAACAAACATTTGCAATTGCAGCAAATGACCTGGTTAGCTGAACACAAATGCTAGCCCTGATAACGGTGTTCCGAAGTGTCATAACCAATAAGGAGGAGGAGGAAGAAGAGGAAAGGCAGGGAGGTTCACTGGAAGAATAATCGGTTTGCTACCCTACACAGGGGGAAGGTGGTGAGGGGACAAAAAAATTATAGAGAAAGGAGAGTAACAGAATATTCAAGTCAAATGGAAAGTCAGTGTTCGTCACAGCCTATCATGCAGGCGAGAAGTACGCAAGAAGCGGAGCAGTGGCTTGGAGGCCTTCACCGCCGACGATCGGCGCGACCAGTGGCCGAGAATCTTCATTTCTGTCAGTGGGCGTGGATCTAGGCGCTCCAGCGCACGGCTGAGAGACTGCCTTTCGGCGCTGTAGGCAAGGCAGTCACAAATAATGTGGGATATAGTCTCGTCACACCCACAGATGGCACATGCAGGGCTATCAGCCATTCTGATTAAGGACCGCAATGGTTGGTGAAAGCTACACCAAGCCACCGGCGACGCAGTAAAGTCTCTTCACGTCGTGGTAGGCCGGATGGAAGCCGGAGCTTCAGATCTGGGTTCAAGGATTTTAAACCTGAATTGGAAAATTGACCAGAATTCCATGCGGCAATCGTGATGTCCCGCGCAAGTGCACGAAGCCTGCCCGCTACGTCTGGTCTCGAAAGGGGGTTCGACACAAAACCGCCGTCCTGGTGAGCAGTTCACGCGACCTCATCCGCGCGGTGATTGCCTGCTATGCCGCCGTACCCCGGTAGCCATTGATCGATAAAACCAATAAGAAACATAGAAAGGAGATATTGGTTAATCGAATTGCTTGCAAAATACCATGCACCAGCATTCAATCATGCCTACGGGGTCCCGGTCTGACAATGTCTCGGTATTTGCAAGCGTCACAGTGACAGACGCAGTCAATTCTCTTGTCATTTCCTTCCCGGCAGCTGGGCGGCGTTCCTCCTACTTATCGTAAACTCGTAAAAAGCCGCAAAAAACAGTACGATGCACACGGGGCGCAAAAAGCTGAGTGCTTGTTCGCGCTTTGCTCTCGCATGCTACTCCTTTCCATTTCCCAACCTGAAGTACTCTGTGGCTGATTCTCACGACGGAACTGTGCCCCATTGCTCGTGCTTCTTGAGAGCCCCTTACCGCGATACTGTGACGTGGCTCTGAGAACGCCTTTGCGGAGGCGCTTTCGCAACGTTTTTGGCCTCATTACTCTCAATGCGGTCAACTCGTATGTCCCTCTTCGATTTTTTCTCTCTGGCATCCCAGCGCTTGTGCCGCTGATCAGAATTGCCCCTTCTTGACACCAGCTTCTTCCCGAATTTTGGCTTTCTTTGTTCTTGCCCCTTGTTTGTCTTGCCCCGTCTCTGTTTCGTCAGTTAGCGTTCTTTTCTGTTTCAACAGAATTCGCACCTTTCTTTCTCGCTTTCATATGGCGGGTTATCTACTTCGCAACTAACATCGTAGAAAAAGGAGCAATTTCACACTCCTCGAACTCGTTATAGGAAATAAGTTTACTCTGCATTTCGATGCACCCTTTGCATCGAATCATCCTTGAATGCCTTCACTGTAGGCATTTGGTACGTCTGCACTTCGATGTGCTGTATCCTAGGGATATATCAACTGTCAAGTTGATCTTGCGCCCTTGACCCGATCTGCGTATTGACACCACCAGGTGCCAGCCTTAAATGCAGTGCTCTCCAACTGCGCGAGTAACATCTGTGACGATAAAGCCTGACTCTGGCAGCTCAACTTATATGGCACCTATTTTAGATGCATGAATTGAAAGGCTTGCCGACACAATTTCGCTGTCTCTGCGATAACCAATCGCTAAGTGAGCAGCTTCACTCTCGGTGGGTTATTCCCTCAACAGATCACCTGGTAGCGCTTCTCATTGAACCTCATCAGCGCCCCTGCTTGTGACCCTAGTTTAGGTGCATACCTTACGTATTTTTGAGAGAGAGAGAGAGAGACTCTTTGATGAAATACAGAGAATTTAGCCGGCGTTTCAATATCGCTGGCATGCTACTCTGCGTGGGGAGGGGAATTTGGGAGATAAAGACAGAAGGACAGCAGCGTGGAAGAGGTAAAAAAAAAAAACGAAGATAAAATGTAGCCATGAAATGGGTACTAAGGATGCAATGGCGAGTATTGATGTAACATATGGAATGATGGAGTGCGTAGTCCGACAAATGGGCTGACGAAGTTCACTGCATGAAGAATGCACGAAGGTAACGTGCAAGTGAATTTAGACCTTATCGAGCTGTCGAATGTCTTTTAAATATGTAAAAAGAAAGTTCATTGCAAGTCTCTGTTGCCTGAAGCAGGCTAAGGAACCTAAGACTTTCTCCATTGTTAGGGGCACTGGGCAGAGCTTCTGCATGCAATGTTCATAGTACGCACGCTCGTTAGCATACGCAGGGCACTCAAGCAGGATATGTTCCCTTGTAAGCAGGATATGTTCCACAGTTTCTATCGAGGCACAGTTGTCACAATGCGGACTGTTCATTTGTCCAAAACGGTATCGCAAGCCGTTTGTATATGCAGCATTCAGACGAAGTCGGTGATAGAGTGTTTCCAGTTGTCGAGGAATTCTGGGTGAGAGTCTTGATCTAAGATGTGGGTCGATTGAGTGAAGAAATTGGTACTGACGTGTCGGAAAACTCCAAAGCCGATACATTTCTTCGTAAGCAAAACGTTTAGCCATTTGGGACGCATCAGACTTCGTGAAAAAAGTTCGAATGTATCTCCGATGTTGATGGCTCTTACGGGCCGCTTCATCTGCCTTTTCATTAGCCAGAATGCCGCAGTGAGCAGGTACCCACTGAAATGTTATGCAGTGGCCTGCGGCAACAGCTAAATGATCTATATGCCCGATGTCCAGGGAAACTGGCTGGTGATTCGTTTTCTTCAGCAGGTTGGCCAGGATCTGCAGAGATGCTTTTGAATCGGTGAAGATGACCCAGAGGCCGGCGGTTCGGCGCAAGATGTAAGAAACAGCTTCCATAATGCCGTGAAGCTCAGCTGTCGTAGAGGATGTCCTCCGCTGCAGCCGGTAAGAAAACGCATGGCCAGTTTGAGGGCACATAAAGGCCACCAGAAGAGGTTTCTTTAGTAGTTGAACCATGGTTGAAGATATGGGTGTGCTGCGTATATTCTTCGATTAAGTAGGCGAGAGTAGCTTGCAAAAGCGCTGCCTGTGGCATGCGGCTCTTTGCATTCACACCTGGAACAGACTTCTTCACCTTTAGAGGAGAGAGTGTCCATGGAGGAAAGGCCAGAGGTAGTAGTTTCTGTGGCTCATTAATAGTAGGTAGGAGCAGGAGGTGCACTGCCTGGCCTAAGCTAGAGTTGCTGTGAGTTAGGTGGACACGGTGTAGGAAGTGCTTCTTCCCTTGCAGGACATGGTGGAGACGGGTACGCATAGTTTCCTGGGCGGCAATCACCTCTAGTGGGAGACATCCTGCCTCCGCTACTGTTCCTGATGCAGAGGAACCGTTTGGGAGGCCAAGACATATTCGCAGGCAGTTGTTCCGTGCGGCATTGAGAGTCTTAATGCTTGATGTAGATAATCTTTGAAGCACTGGTAGACTGTTACGTATTTTTGCTCGTACATGGTTGTGCATGCCCTGCTGAGCTTTAGACATCCCGATTGAAAACGGCATAGCTCCCGATAACAAAAGCAAACGAGAAGCTTTGTTTCCCCGCGAGCACTCTTTTTTCTGCGCCATTTCATTCCGGGAGCTAAACGCGAGATGGCCTAGCTACTTGCTACGAACGCATCAGATGACTTTCATCTCCATTCCTGAGATTTCCTTGCTGTCATCCTGTCGCGACTTAAACTCCGCTCTCGACTGCTTATTCATCCTCAACAATCTGCAGCTTAACTTTTCTTTTCGTGCCTTATCATATCAAACTCCCAATCTCGATATCACAGCCCTAGCTCCTCCTCCTGAAGCTGAATGTCGTGCTTGGGCTCTTCCTGCTCCTGCTGGCGCCGTGTTTCCTCGACTGCTTTTATTCCCTTCATAGGCTTCCAGAATTCCCTAAGCTCCTCCTCGTCAGTTCCAATAGAAAGTATCACCTGTATAATATGCGGTTTGGAAAGGCATTATCTATTTCCACTCCCAGTTCCTCACAAATTAAGATGAGGGCTAGTTATCCAATGAACTGAGGTCCATGGCGCGTTCAGACACACGACCGATCGCGTGCATTTATTTAATAATGCGCACGACAATCAGTATACTTACAGCGCTCGTAAAGACAGCCAGCATTGACGCTAAAATCAAAAGCGTGGCGTATCTCCGGAAAGAAAGTCACGTAGTTGTGATCATGGGATCCCCCATCAAAGTAGCTGCATGCTACTTTGCTACCATAGCGCTTTCATCCAGTTGCTGCGGGTCGACTTATATACCACCGCTGGCCCCAAGTCGTTGGGACTTGGCTCCTACCCAACCGCTTCCACCAATTGTTGTGAGGCGTTCAGTGCTTTGTGTTGTGAGTGTTGAGATGATACTTTCATTGCACTCACAGTACAGTCATCGACACACATACACATATGTCTAATGTGCTCGAACGGCACACGGGGGAATAGTTATTGATTCCATGGTAATCCATGGGAATACACATTCCAATGCATCGCGTTTAACTACTCATCTATTTAAAACTTCTATCGAGTACTCCAGGCAGCAGCAAATGTAATGCATGCAGAACAAAGCGCGCCATTCGACTGCTCCAGACAAGCATACGGAGAACTGTACAAAGCTTCTTTATTCCAATAGGTGTGGAAATATGAACCTTCATTCCTTCCCTGGCTTGAAAAAAAAATCATGATTGTCCGGAAGGAGGCACTGTGAGCTGACATTGAGTAGGAATGCAGCGTGTGAAGGAAAACAATAAATTCCTGAGGACATAAATTCATTTATTTCTTCACTTGGTCAACACTGCTACAGATAACGTCTTGCCGCCAGTAATCAGACTACACTTGGCAATGTAATCAGTAAGTTCTGCCAGGTAAGTTAATGATCCCCTTTTAAAGTTTCTTTTAAACATGATGATTCCGTTATCGCATCTCTGCTGGCGGGAAGGCCCAACCTCTTTTTCGCGCTTTTTTCGATACTCTCTAAATTTCACTGTACGCACGCCAGCCCACGTAGGAATTCCATATTCAGCAAGATGGCCGCTGTGAGAGAGGTCATATGCTGGAACGATGAGTTCTTCCCACTAGCAAGGCCAAAAAAATCTTCTGAGGAAACGTGTGGTATGTTAAGATCTTTGTAATGTAAAAATATATAGGAACACCAGACGCCGATCAAAAAGTTGGAAAATAAAGCCGTCCGTTTTTTCACCCTGCGTCAGTATATCTGCTCTTATGTTTCACTGTATCCATGCGAACTTCAGTTTACGCATGTATATGTACAGTGATTCAACTCCACTTCATTTCTACTACATGAGAGTGGGTAAAATGTCAGAATTATTGGATGGTCCGAATAACAACAAGCCACCGAATACCGCACAGAACACTTTCATCGTAAATTATTGGAAGGTCTGAATTACTGAAAGGCCCCCGAAGATCACATAAACCTTTCTTATCATAGTGAATTTATTTGATGAAAAAATCGGAGGCGGTTACCTGTCTTTCATGAAAAAACAGAGCGGCAATCAAGTTTTTTCGCAGTTGCGTCACATGTTTTAGTCTGTCGGGAAAGTGAAAGCCCGACGTAAACAAAAACTGAAAGAAGCAGCTTTAACTGAAACCATTCGGCCGCATGATTCCATGCTAGGGGACTCTCCGAGCGTATCACGCCTGCTGCTACGAGCACATTGCAACTGCAAAGGCCACACTGCACTATGCAACTCACGCATAAGTAGGGTTATCGTCTTCCGATCACTGTGCTGGCCTTACCGTGATAATGTGGCTTGCAGGAAATTGTGAGAATTAACGAGCGTTATTCTAGCTGCGCCCGATTTAATGAGCGAACAGTGCCATATACTTGTGCAGCCGTTGGACGGGACCGGCTGGTTTTCCTAATTAACAGGGATTGGATTAGAAGGTTTTACTATGTAACATGTTTTATGGCCTTAGGGAAGTTCACGGTTAGCTGCCGTGGTCGCTCATTGGTTATGGCGCTCGGTTTCTGACCTGAAGGACGTGAGTTTGATCCCGATCGCTGTGGTCGAATTTCGATGGAGCCCAAAATGTAGATATCCATGTACTCTCCGATATCAGTGCACGTTAAAGAACCCCAGGTGGTTGAAATTATCCGGAGCGCTTGACTACGGCGTCCCTCATAGCATGAGTCGCTCCGGGTCGATAACTCTCATAAACCAAAAAAAAGTTCACTATTTTCACCCTGTGGTTCATGCTGTCTGCTTTGCCTTCGTCTGCCAGCATTTCCAATTTTCCGCGCAAGTTTCTTTAAACTTGATTAGCGACAGCATAAAACAAAAACAAAAAGGCATTCATAGAAATTACAACTCCTGCGCCCGCAGCCACTAGTAGAGTACAATTTTCAATTAATGCTTTTATTTTAATCGTATTTTGGAATGCCTACGAAATGGATTCTAAGAGGGGGCAAACGTAGCAGGGCGGCAGAGAGTTAGGCGGAGATCAAGAATTTTGCGTGCACAGGTTGGCCGAGGCTGGCACGGCACATGGTTAATTGTAGTGATATTGGAGAGTCATTTCTTCTAGACTAGGCGTAACCGGGCTGAGGATGCTGATGGCGATGTTATATTAATCCTAACACCACTATAATTACCATATTGGTAATGAAACATGCGTATATTACATATTTCGGCAGCAAGAAGGCCTACATGAAGGCAGCATACATAGACGCTGTGTTAACGCAGCTCTTTGGCGCTCGTTTCTCCGTTTCGCGGCATCGCCGTCGCAGTCCTAAAAAATCGCTGAGGCTTAACTTGGTTAACCCTGGTCAGATGCGAAGCATATTGAGGGCTAGGCTTGTTAATACATGGCTTTCCTTGGTTTAATACTTGATCATTTTAATAGAACCACTAGAAGCCTTCGTCGTGGGGGAAGACAACGGAATGGCTACAGCGGAACGCCGACTAACCCCGAGACGTGCGTTCGGTGGGCGCCTGGATTGCCACGGAAGCCGCGTCCGCCTGCCCGGTGGAGCGAGCGTTTCACCTACACCGATTGCGAACGAGCGTTCGCAATGCGCGGGAATGCCGCTCGAGGACATTCCGGTGTCTGGGCGATGGCATCGTTCTCCTTCTCCCAGCGCGTGACGGCGATCTGTCGAGACGTCATGTGTCACGTGGTATGTCACGTGGTGTGTCGTCACTGTACCACGTGGTCTGCACGGCGTGCAACCACAGCGACGGCGCGAGGTGGACCCTCATCTTCCTCTGTCGTGACGTCATGTGTCACATGGTGTGCACGGCGCGTAACCACAGCGAAGGGCTGTAGTGTACCTCTAGTAATATGCTTCGCATAAAAACATTTACCGCCTATTTCCGTATGCAGCGACATGGGTGAACGTAATCTTTAATGTGCACTGATGTCGCACAGCACAAGCGCCATTTTGTGTTCCGCCTCCGCCGCGACGGGGTTGGAACCCAACCGCGGCGGCCGCGTTTCGATGGAGGCGAAATGCATAAAGTCCCCTATGCTGTGCGATGTCAGTAAACGATAAAGATCCCCAGGTGGCCGAAACTATTCGGGATCTTTAGCGCTGTGTGTATCTGCTCTTTCTAGGTCCCATGTCCTGTTTGCAGGAAAATTGCTGGTGTACGAACTGCTTCGAGTTCCCGGCGTGTTCCTCCTGCCTCACGGGTCTCAGCCATGGATGTCCTTTTTTCTCGCGAGGAACTCGACGCTGCTCTTGCAGGATGTCGGCGTTCGTCTTCACCAGGGCCAGATGGAATCACATATGCTGCGCTGTCCCACCTTGGCCACGACGAGCGAGAAGAGCTCCTCAAACGTTACAACGACTCTTGGCTCGACGGTGCTGTTCCTCAAGAATGGAAATCGAGTCGATTGATACCCCTACTAAAACCAGGGAAATCTCCACTCGAGCTCTCGTCGTATAGGCCAATAGCTTTGGCCAGTTGCGTAGGAAAGGTCATGGAAAAAATGATTTTGTCGCGCCTTGAGTGGTACCTCCAACACTACAAAATATACCCCGACGCTATGGCCGGCTTCAGGCGGGGTCGCTCTTCCATTGACAACGTCGTTGATCTCGTGTCCACGGTTCAACAACAGAAGCGCTTGAAACGTTTGTCAGCGGCACTCTTTCTGGATGTAAAAGCTGCCTACGACAACGTGACCCATGAGGCCATCCTTGATGCGCTGGAAACTGCGGGCATCGGTGGTCGGATGTTTGCGTGGATAGAGAGCTATCTGTCCAAAAGATCATTTTTTATCCAATGTGAAGATGGCCCGACACCTGAGCGTTACACCTACCGTGGCGTGCCCCAGGGCGGTGTCCTTAGCCCTACATTGTTTAATCTGACTCTCATCGCCCTCCCTGAGAATCTCCCCAACACCGCCCAGATGTGTATGTACGCCGATGACATCTGCATTTGGGCCTCCTCTGTGACGCGTCCCCAGGTGCGTGCAAGACTTCAGCGGGCAGCATCGATCACTTCTTCCTATCTCGGCCAGAAGCAAGGTCTCAGCGTTTCACCAGAAAAGTGCGCGCTAGTGGCATTTACACGTAAATGTATGACTCCATATCCGGTACGCATCGACGGTCAAGTCATTTCTTACAGCAAAACTCATCGTTTCCTAGGGATCCTGATCGACCGCAATTTATCATGGAGCCCGCATTGCACTCTACTGAAAAAAAAAGCTAACATCTATCGCTCATTTACTGCGATTTCTAAGTGGAAAATCTTGGGGCTCGTCGGTCCAGTCAATGCTGGAGTTGTACAGAGCTCTATTTGTCGGATGCTTGCGGTACAGTACACCTGTACTCTCAAACACGTGCAAAACTAACATGCGTGCCCTCCAGTCAGTGCAGGGTCAGGCCCTTCGCAAATGCCTAGGTCTACCTCGGAGCACATCAACACTGGGTAGCATTGCACTCGCCAATGACCACCCGATCTCTACTTATATTGTCCTAGACTGCTTGCGAATGCACATACGTCATATCTCAAGGATTCCACAGCATCACCTTGCGCCTCTGCCACTGCAGAGACCACATTCTGCATTTGCAAAGGTGATAACGACGCAACAGTCGTCGATCCCACAACAGTTCACCCCGGCAGCACTACCTCCCTCTCCTCTGTGGTGTATGCGGCTCCCATGTGTGCGCCTTGCTATTCCGGGGATAGCGAAGAAGTCAAATTTATCGACGCCAGCCATTAAGCAATTGACACTGTCCATGCTCCACTTCGAATATTCGGACCGCACTCACGTCTATACGGATGGATCAGTAACCTCTACTAGTTCTGCTTGCGCTGTGGTCGTTCCTGCGCGACAGACTCAAATTCACCAACTAATTTCGCATCGGACTACCTCTACTGGAGCAGAGTTGGCTGCGCTTCTTGCGGCAGTACAGTATATCTCACAACAATCACCTCAAAAATGGGCTGTTTTCTGTGATTCAAAAGCTGCCCTACAATGTCTTCAATCTTCCTTGAGACATAGCGACCATGAGCAACTTACAGCGGAGATACGATATCTGCACCACCAGGCAATCGAACAAGATCATGAAATCATCTTCCAGTGGGTACCAGGCCATAGCGGCATTGTTGGTAACGCCTTAGCTGACGATGCTGCTCGATCGGCTCACGATACAACCAACACTGTCCGCATACCACTGACAAGAGCTGACGCAGCAAGGCACCTTCAACTGCTCGCCCGAAACCTGACTGTAACGTTGTGGTCTGCCCCTGGAGGTTGGTCACCCCGTTCGCATCACTTCAACCTCTTGCTCCAACATCACATACCATTCGGCCTCCCCCGCGGTGATACTACGCTGTTGTGCCGCCTGTGGCTGGGAGTGGCGTTCACAAACGCCTATTCCCATCTGATCACAATGGCTGTCTCTCCTGCGTGTGACCAGTATGGTTGTGACGAAACGATCAGCCACCTCCTCTGTGACTGCCCTCGTTTTGAGCGAGAGCGCGGTGTCCTAAGTGTTTCTCTGCTCCGCTTGGACTCGCGTCCTTTAACAGAGTCTAACGTTCTGGGGCCTTGGGCTCAACCTTCCAGACAACGGAAAGCGGTGAAAGCGCTCCTGACTTTCTTAAGGGACTCGGGGTTGCATTCCCGCCTATAATCTTTAAGTTTTCAGTGCGCGCCCTCTGTCCCTGTGACATGGTGGTCGCTGGACACTTAGAAAACTCATTTCCTTGCCGCTCTTTTCCCTTTTTTCCCCTTTGTTCCCCTCCCCAAGTGTAGGGTAGCCAACTGGGCATCGCCTGGTTAACCTCCCTGCCTTTCCGTCCTTTTCTCTCTCTCTCTCTCTCTATTGCTCCGAAACCGTTTCCTCTCTTTCCTCTTTCCCTCCCACCTTCCTCGCTTCCCTTACTGCGCGGTTAAGGAGTCCACCGAGATCTGGCACAGATACTGCGCCATTTCCTTTCCATAATAACTAACTATTATTATTGTAAGCTGCGTATTTTAGCACACCACAAGCATTTCCTTTTGGTAGAGTTGTACATTATTTCTTCTTATTTGGTTTGGTTTTGTTTATGGGGTCTAACGTCCCACAGCGACTCGGGCTATGAGAGACGCGGCAGTCAAGGGCTCCGGAAATTTCGACATCCTGGGGTTCTTTAATGTGCACTGACATCGCACAGAACACGGGCCTATAGAATTTCGCCTGCATCAAATTCCACCACCGCGGCCCGGTTTGAACCCGCGTCTTTCGGGTCAACAGCCGGGCAGCATAACCGCTAAGCAACCGCGGCGGACCCTTATTTAACGTTCACCCCTGTAGCTGTATAGGGGCATTTATTCTTTGTTGAAATACGCTGTAACTGTTTTTTATGAGTGTGTTTTATTTCAGATCACTTTTGCAAATACAATGGGAGTCTGCACATACAATGAGGAATGATATGACGATCACCTTTCAGCGGGTGCCTTGTGCCCTGCACGTCTGTGTTGCTGACATTCAGGATGCCTAGGGTTTCATGCTTTGACGTCTTTTGAAATGTGATAAATGCCAACCGTAGGTTCCGCCCGTCTCAGTCGGCCTTCACACGACGCAAACAATGAGCGCTAAGTGTCAATACTATTTGTTTTTGCTTTGCCAGTTCACAATGCACCCTTTCAATCTAGCTCATACGTTATCGCTGTCAATAAACACGCAGGCCTCATCCGCCCTTTGAAATCTGTGAATTCCTTCAAAGATTCCTTTTCTTTTTTATCGACCCGCGAGCGCATTTTTACGAACATGTGCGAACGTAAAATAATGAAAACCAAATTTTCTGCTTTAACCTTTTAACAAATGTGGACACATTTCGTGCAACAGCCGTCTCAAAATGAAAATTGTTTTTAGAGCGCAGCTCTTTGGCGCCCGTTTTTCCATTCCGTGGCGTCGCCTTCGCCGTTGGCTGTTGTAACCAGCAGTGGACACTTCAGTCGCGCTTTAAGCTGCGAAACCAATGGAGTGGGAGCTTCGAAATCAGAGAATAAAACTCGTAAATTGGTTTTTGAGGACAGCAAATGACACAGTATCTGTCTCACACATCTAGGTGACACATGAACCAGAGGGAAGGTAAATTGGAAAATTAGTTTTTGAGCAAAAGAAGTGGCGCAGTATCTGTCTCACATATCTCGGAGGACACCATACTGCCCTCTTGGAACAGTGGACACCACAATTGTGCTTTAGGCTACGTAGCAGTAGTTCCAGATGAGCGCTGAGTGCGTTGGCATTCACAACATTGTGCACGTTTTACACTCAGATCATTTTAAGGAAAGGAAGTGCGCATAACTGGCTCCCTGTGTCAATGGACTCCTGAATCGCGCTTATATGTATGTGGGGTGCTGAGAGAGAGAGAGAGAGAGAGAGATGTGGGCTGTATGCGTTAGTGCCCATCAACCATTAGAGAGAAACAACTTTATTGCCATAGATTGGCGGGATTTAGGGCAGGTGGGCTTGGTGTGGCCCCCAGGTGGGGGCGACTTCCTGGGCCCACGAAATGAGTGCCAGTTGGATGCTCTTGTCTGGCCTTCTGAGGAGTTGGTTCCATCCGTCTTCGGAGGGAGCTGGCAGTAACCATTAACTACCACCTGCCGGGTTGGCGGGGTGGGTGGGGATATTACTGTACATATATAGACAAGCAGGAATTTCCTGCCACTTACGCGCGAGAACGACCCGTCCCTTAGCAAAAACTAAAAGGTTTGGAATATACTGTGGGCTATTTAAATTGTATTTGAAACATAATTTGTATTCATGAATACACTAAAAATATGTAGGAAACACGTTCCTGAAATTTCATGCTCGATATTCGAAATATATTCTTAATATATGCCAAAAATACCTAACTTAAAGCATACCTCGAGCACTTTTCAAATACGTAAAAAAATTATGTATGCAGTTCCGGTTGGTTTGGTTTGGTTTATGGGGTTTTAACGCCCCAAAGCGACTGAGGCTATGAGAGACGCCGTAGTGGAGAGCTCCGGAAATTTCGACCACCTGGGGTTCTTTAACGTGCACTGACATCGCACAGTACACGGGCCTCGAATTTCTCCTCGAAAGAAATTCAGCCGATACGGCCGGGATCGAACCCGTGTCTTTGGGGCCAGCTGTATGCAGTTTCAGCATCATATCAATGTATTAAAAGTGTATTTTCGTAAATATGAAATTAATTCATCCGAAGTATACTTCAATTCTAACAAACGGGCAGTCCCTTTAAGTGCATTTGCAGCACACTTCTAGCTGCCGTTGAACAGTCGAGTGCTCGAAATCGCATTTCGGGAAATGGAATTTGCATGTTGTCAACGTATTTGAAGTGTACTACCGTAAATACGCAATTAATTCGTGCAAAAAATATATAAGTTCTAGCAAATTGGCAGTCCGCCTTGGAACATTTACAGCGCACTTCAAGCTGCCGTTGAACAACCTAATGCTCGAAATCAGGTTTCGGGAAATCGCATTTTGGTGTTGATAATGTATTTAAAGTAGTAGTAGTAGTAGTAGTAGTAGTAGAAGACGTTTATTCGGCTAACATTTACAGGCCGAGCATGTCGACCGCCTGGGCGACCAGAAGTCGTTGTTCTTCCTCCCCTTCAGCGCCAAGCCAGTCGAGCCAGGTGGTGATGGATAAAGAAGGTGGGAGGTAGGAACCCGACTGCTGAGCAGCCGGGCAATAGACGAGGCAATGGGCAAGGTCCGCATAGATACAGGGGCAGTTGGGACAGGAAGGGTCCGATCGATAGCGATAGAGAAAGAGGCGAGACGGGGTGATGACTGCATTCATTTGAACGTGCCGAAAAAGGCGAGCCTCCGGCACTGTGAGTGATGGATGAGGGGGAGGGTAAAGGCGTTTGTCGAGGCGGAGCTCGAGATAGACCTCTTTTATGGTGCGGCGAAGGGTGAGTCTCCCACCGTCCTCCGAGGGCTTGGGCCAGGGGATCAACGCTGCCCGGAAAAGTGTGTCACGGGCGAGCTGATGAGCCAGCTCATTGCCGTCAATCCCTGAATGCCCAGGGACCCAGCGGAGGGAAACGATGGAAGGCTGCAAAGCGGAGATCGCTCGTTCGACCTCCTGTTGAAGAGAAGGGGTTAGGGTGCGTTTCTGTATGTGGTGTATAGCGGCTTGTGAGTCTGAATAGACTGTGTACTCTTGAAGAGAGGGAAGGAGTGCAAATGACTGGAGGGCATGCGCAATGGCGAGGACCTCGAGGGGCAATTCATCCGGAGGGCATAGAAACGGCCCGCTGGTGTGAGTTTCAGGAGCGGGGAGGTGGCGGTGGTACAGGGCGTAGCCGCAGGAACCTCGAGGAGCCACGAAGGAGGCATCCGTGTAAGCTACACCCTGGGTATCAAAGAGAGGGGAATGGTGCTGTGCGGCCGCATGACGACGGCCGGCGTGCAGAACGGGGGACATGTTGGACGGAAGGGGGAGGATCCGAAGATTAGGAGCCGGGGTGGGAATAGGAGAGGTAAACGGGGCGCAGGGAATGGGCGAGATACCCGCTTGAGTCAGTAATCACTGGCCCTGACGGGTAAGGGAAAGCCGGGCAATCTGCGAGTCATGATGCAGAGAGAGCAGAGAACGGAGAGGATGAAAGAGGCCTGTTGCAAAGATCTTTGCAGTAGAAGTAGTGACAGGGAGGTTGAGAGCTGCCTTGTAGAGGCCCACAAGGGCAGTCTCAAGAGCGTTAAGTTGAGTCTGATTGAAGGAAACGTAGGGTGCAAAGCACAAGACCTTGTTGAGGGCCAGCGCGTGGGCAACTCGGCACGCATGAGCCTCGTGGAGACCTGAGCGCCGAGTGACCACGCGCCGCAGGAGGTGAGTTACGGACTGGCAGGTGGTGACAGCACGGTGGAGGGCTTGCACGTTCTTGGCTCCATGCAAAGGAAAGCCAAGAACTTTGCACTGCGTGACGACAGGAATGGGAGAGCCAGAAAGGTGGAGAGAGACGAAGTGGTTGTGTGAGCGCTGGTATGAGGAATGGTTGAGGAGAAGGAGCTCGGATTTTTCAGGAGCCGGAGAGAGGCCAGCAGTGGTGAGAAAGGAGTCGATGAGATCTAGGCCACGTTGCAGGGTGTCCTGTACGTGACCGGGAGAGCCAGACGAACACCAGAGAGTGATGTCATCGGCGTAAAATATATGATGCAGGTCGGGAATTTCAGCTAGCTGGGAGGAGAGAGGGGCCATAGCAAGATTGAAAAGGGAACAGACCCTTGAGGAGTGCCTCGGGTGACGTTGTGGGAGTCGGACAGATATGTGTCGACTCGAAAGCGAGCGGCACGTTTAGAGAGGAATGAGCGGATATAACAGTACATGCGGGAGCCACAGTCTAATGAGGCGAGTTGGGAAAGGATGTGGTCGTGGCAAACACCGTCGAAGGCCTCGCGAACATCGACGGTCACAAGTGCGTGAATTTGAGTGGGGGTAGGTGACAGAAACGTTTGCTGGAGAACCAGAAACATGTGCTGTGCACAGACGTGGCGTCGGAAGCCGATGAGAGAATGAGGGAAGAACTCCCTCGTCTCGAGAAAATTAGAGAGGCGAGTCAGGGCCATTCGCTCAAGGGTCTTACCAACACATGATGTCAGGCAGATTGGGCGGAGGTTAGAGAGAGAGGGAGGCTTGCCCGGAAATGAGGGAGGAGGTCCAGGAACTGGGCAGGCAGCCGCTGTCCCATGCATCATTGTAGGTTTTAAGGAGGAATCCTTTGGCGCAGTCAGGAAGGTGGCGAAATGTGGTGTATGTAATGGCATCCTCACCGGGAGCCGAGCGTGTAGCATTAGCAGCCAAAGCCGATTCGAGCTCCCGGAGAGTGAAGGATTGGTCCAGATCGGGGTTAGGTCCACCAAAGTACACCGGGTAGGAGGTTGCCAGAGGCGGCGGGAGATAGAGAGAGGCGAGCTGATCAAAAACATCGGAGGGAGTTCCTTGAGTGAGGGCTTTAGCTAGAATGGGAGCAAAGGCAGGCTTAGTGCAAAGGAGGGATTTGAAGAGAGACCATGTGGATCGCGAGTGCAATGCAGAGTCAAGACGGTCACAAAGAGCACTCCAACGAGAGTGCTCGAGTGAGGCACAGTGGGCGACGATGTCGGCCCGCAGAGCAGTGATCCTGGAAGAAAGTTGGGCATTGTGGGGTTAGCAGCGGAAGGAGCGCTGAAGACGTTTACGGCGACGCCATAAACGGAGTAGGTGAGGATCTGGGTCTGGGACTGGGTGACAAGAGCGAACACGACGGCTACTGGAGGTGAGCGCTGCAGTGATGCGCGACGTCCAATCGTCGTAGGATTGAAAGGAGTCAGAGGCGAGATTAGCGCGGAAGGCGTGCCAGACAATATGAGTGACCGGATGACATCGAGGAATGTGGGAAAGAGAGGTGGAAATGTGGCCAAGATAGTGGTCACTGAGAAGAGTTTTGGCTGTCACTTGCCAGTGAAATGAAAGTGAACCCCGAGAGAAAGTGAGATCGGGTGTCGTGGGGCGCTATGAGGCAGTGCCCGCTTGAGTAGGGGAGCCAGGAGTATTCAGAAGGGTGAGGTGGCGTTCCTGGGCCAGACAGTGGAGGAGGCGGCCGGGTTTGAGGGTTTGAGAGTAGCCCCAGAGTGTGTGAGGGGCATTAAAGTCACCACCAAAGAGGAGATGGGAGTTAGAAGGAAGCGAGTGAAGGAACTTTCCCAGGGCGGAAAATAAAGAGGAGGTAACAAGGGGGTTGTAGAAAGACAAAAGGGCGAGTGAGACGCGGGAAGAAGGGTGGTAATAGACCACACCAACTAGTGCATGCACGAGAAGAGGAAGAAGTTGGCTCTCGCTCGCGCGCTTGGCCACTCAGGGACCGCCGCAGTTTTGTCATCTCAGCTCCGGTGTTCTATTTCGCGTTGCACGCTACAGTTTGGTGGAGCAGTGCTGGGTACGCTTGCCGACCTGCGCACTCTGTACAGCGTCACTACGGACCTCACACCGGTTCACCAGCGACCCAGCCGCCGTCTCCGCGGAGAGTCGCCTGAATTTGGGCCCCTTCCCCCGCCAACAAGGACGATGCAGCCTCGACCGCCGACTCCAACTGACATGGCCACTGACACCAGGACCCCGCCGCCGACCCAGCCTCTACCGTCGAGTCCAATTGCCATGGCCGCTGACACCAGGCCCCTGGCGCCGATCCTTTGGCACCCACCGCGAACACTGCCATCTTTTCACGGTGACGTGTTCGAAGACGCTGAGGACTGGCTGGAGACCTTCGAGCGGGTCGCACGCTACAACGGCTGGTGCGACGAGCGCAAGCTCAATAACGTCTACTTTGCCCTTGAAGAGTCTGCTCGGACATGGTTTGAAAACCACGAGGCTACCCTTCCCACCTGGGAGACGTTCTGCCGGAGTCTACTGGCTACGTTCCCCAACGCTGACCGCCGGGAGAAAGCTGAAGCTGCACTGCACTCCCGAAATCAGCGCACGAACGAAAGCGTGCGCATGTACACCGAAGACATGACCCGTCTTTTCAAGCGCGCCGACCCCAACATGACAGAGGAGAAGAAGCTGCGTCATCTCATGCGTGGGGTTAAGCAGGAGCTCTTTGCGGGCCTCGTGCGCAGCCCAACCCGCACGGTGGCGGAATTTCTAACCGAGGCGACCACGATGGAGACGACGCTGCAACAACGGGCCCGCCAGTACAACCGGGACATCAACTGCATGGTGCCCGAAGGCTTTTCGTCGTGTCTCGGCGGCACTGCAGACACCTTGCGCGAACTAATTCGCTCCGTTGTCCGGGAGGAACTTCAACGGATCCATTTGCCTCAGGTTGCACCTGCGCCGCTGGCAGCGCTGTCCGAAGTTGTCAGGGACGAGGTGCGACAGGCTGCGCAGGCACCTCCTGTCCCCGAAACGCCGTCCCGGTTCGATGACCGACCCACGTACGCATCTGTTGTACGTCGCACGACAGGCTACGGTCCCATTACCCCAACGCCTGGCGTGAGCAACATCGGCACATGTCACGCAAGCGTGCCTGGCTACGGTGTGACCCCGTCGACCTCCGTGAGTAACATCGCCACGCATTCTGCAACCGCATCTGCTACAGCTGGGCCACGCCCTCGCAAGTCGGATTTGTGGCGTACACCGGACCGCAGGCCTCTCTGCTACCACTGTGGGGAGCCTGGTCACCTCTACCGCGCCTGTCCGTACCGCCAAGTGGGCCTTCGTGGTTTCCATCCCGACGCACCCCCTCAGAACGGCGAACGACCGCATGAGATTGCACAGCATCTCTGGGCACGCCAGAACCCTGCCTACTCTGGAAGGCGCGGGATTCCCGTTCCCCTTCGCCTCTCCGTTATCGCTCTTCCAGCCCTGGCCGCCAGAGTAGCTCTGCTGGCCGTCGCTCGCCGAGTCCGCGTCGGGAAAACTAACACCAGCGACCTCTGGAGGCAAGGCCGCTGACGTCGGGACGTGTCAAGATCCTCCATCGCGGAACCCTCGAGCCGACGATACCCGGACAGAGAGAGGCAGCGACAGTATCAGATACGCTGCATCCGATTTGCGTATGACAATTGATGGCACTGACATTACCGCGCTGCTCGATACCGGTGCTGATTACTCTGTTATGAGCAGTGCCTTCGCTGGAGAATTTAAGAAGGTTCTGACACCGTGGACGGGGACCCCCATTTGCACCGCTGGTGGCCACCTAATTTCCCCTGTGGGCAAGTGCACGGCTAGAGTTGGGATTAGTGGTTTTACGTACGTTGGTGAATTTGTCATACTCCCCGAGTGTTCCAGAGACTTCATTCTGGGGATCGACTTCCTGCAGTCGAACGGCGCTGTGATTGACTTTCAGGAGGCACGTGTCACGTTCTCGACCAAACAGGCCGTGGCGCGCTTTGACTCCCGCGATCCCTGCAGCAACGCTCTGCGCATTGTTGAGAACGACGTCACGGTGCCGCCGCGGTGCAGTGTTCTGGTGCTCGTGCGGAACGACCTCTTTCACGACTACGAGGGCCTAGAGGACAGCCATAGTCCACTGCTGCTTAAGCTGGGACTTGCCGTTGCAAGAGGTGTCGTCCAACTACGTGACTGCCGCACCCACGTCCTCCTGACTAACTTTGCCAACGAATATCAGCACCTGGCCAAAGGCATGGCTATTGCCTTCCTCCACGACGTTGCTGAGGTTCCAGGTTTGTGCACCGTGGGAGCACCCTCTCCGGAGTATGCTGGCCCACATCACGTTCTTCAGTCAGTCAGAATAAATCCTGCCTTGCCATCGGCTCAGAGGGATCTTCTTGGCAGAATTTGCGGACTGTTTCGCTACGTGCTCGAAGGTCGGCCGAACTCCACTCGCCAAGCATCGTATCATCACTGACGAGACTACGCGACCCGTCTGCCAGCGCCCATATCGTGTTTCCCCGGTGGAGAGAGAAGCCATTCAGAATCAGGTTGCCGAGATGCTTGCAGACGATGTCATTCAGCCGTCCACCAGTCCGTGGGCATCGCCTGTGGTTCTTGTCAAAAAGAAGGACAATACCCTGCTTTTCTGCGTGGACTACAGGAAACTTAACAACGTGACCAAAAAGGACGTTTACCCGCTACCCAGGATAGATGACGCGCTCGACCGATTGCGGAACGCCAGATACTTATCGTCATTGGATCTTAAAAGCGGGTACTGGCAAATCGAAGTGGACGAGAGAGACCGGGAGAAGACGGCTTTCGTGACGCCTGACGGCCTCTATGAGTTTAAAGTGCTCCCATTTGGTCTGTGCTCAGCACTGGCAACTTTCCAACGCATGATGGACACTGTTCTCTCCGGCTTGAAATGGCAGTCCTGCCTGGTGTACCTGGACGATGTCGTTATATTTTCGCCCACCTTTGACCAACACTTGGAGCGGTTGCGCATTGTGCTACAAGCGCTTAAATCCGCGCAACTCACCATCAAAGCCGAGAAATGCCATTTTGGCTTTGAGGAACTTCGCTTTCTTGGTCACGTTGTCAGCGCACAAGGTGTTCGCCCGGACCCTGACAAGACCGCTGCCGTCTCAGGTTTTCCACGCCCAACTGACAAGAAGGCCGTTCGTCGGTTTTTAGGCCTGTGTATTATAGGCGCTTTATTCAAGATTTCTCGAAAATCGCGGAACCGCGCTGAATGCACTGACCCGTGACGACACGCCCTTCCTGTGGGGGACCGACGAAGAGGCTGCATTTGTCGAGCTTCGCAGCCGTCTGCAAAGCACTCCGATACTCGGCCATTCCGACGAGCATGCTGCCACGGACATCCACACTGACGCCAGCAATGTTGGCCTTGGTGCAGTACTGATCCAGTGGCAAGACGGTGCAGAACGGGTCATCCGTTATGCTAGTCGAACACTTACGCGCTCCGAGACCAATTATTCTACGAGGGAGAAAGAATGTCTTGCAGTGATATGGGCCATCTGCAAGTTCCGACCGTACCTCTACGGACGACCCTTCCGTGTAGTAAGCGACCACCACTCCTTATGCTGGCTGGCGAGCCTCAAAGACCCCTCAGGACGCTTGGCTAGATGGAGCTTACGCTTGCAAGAATACGACTTAACAGTAATTTACAAGTCTGGCCGCAAGCATCAGGATGCGGATTGTCTGTCGCGCGCGCCTATCCCAATCAATACCGAAGAAACCACCGGTGATTTTCCTTTCCTGGGCTCTGTTAGTACCACCCAAATGGCGCACCTTCAGAGGGCGGACACGGAGTTGGCGCCGCTCATCGATTACCTCGAAGGCAGTGAAGCTCCCATTCCGCGTGTTTTTCTTCGAGGGCTTCACACCTTCACTTTACGGTCTGGTGTTCTCTACAAGCGCAACTTTGCCAACAGCGAAGAAGTGTTCCTACTTGTCGTACCATCACAGCTGCGTTCTGAGATCTTGAGTGCCTGTCATGATGCACCATCCGCCGGCCACCTTGGAGTCAGCCGTACACTCGCGCGGATTAGACAAAAGTGTTATTGGCCCAGGTTACTCCCATCGGTGCGGGCCTACGTCAAAACATGCCGTGAATGCCAACGTCGGAAGACTCCTCCATTGAAACCGGCCGGATTTCTTCACCCCGTCGATCCACCGAAGACCCCTTTCCATCAAGTGGGCATGGACCTCCTTGGCCCATTTCCGAGGTCTTCGTCTGGAAAGCGTTGGATAGTCGTTGCGACTGACTACCTCACACGGTACGCTGAGACCACGTCTCTTGCCAAAGGCACTGCTGCTGAAGTGGCGCAGTTCTTCGTCCACAACATTGTCTTGCGTCATGGAGCACCCGCCGTTGTTGTTACTGACCGGGGAACTGCTTTCACGGCCCGCTTAACCCAGTCCGTGATGACTCTGACGCACACGAGCCACCGACGAGCTACGGCGTATCACCCGCAGACAAACGGGTTGGTAGAGCGACTCAACCGCACACTAGCCGACATGCTATCAATGTACGTTGACATCGAGCATCGAACTTGGGACGCCATTCTGCCGTACGTAACGTTTGCGTACAACAGCGCCCTGCAGGAAACAACCCGACTGACCCCCTTTCAGCTTGTCTTCGGTCGCCAGGTGACCACTCCGTTGGATGCTATGTTGCCCATCTACCCTTACTGCGACTCTGACGCTGACATCGACGTAGATACCTTCGTTCAGCGTGCTGAGGAAGCGTGTCAACTGACCCGCCTGCGCATCCACCGTCAACAGGAGGCTGACGCCACTAAGTACAACTGTGGACGCCGTTTCGTCAGTTATGCTCCCGGCGACCTTGTGTGGATTTGGATACCTGTTCGTCGCCGCGGGCTCTCTGAAAAGCTGCTGCGCCGATACTTCGGCCCTTACGAAGTAGTGCGCCGCATCAGTGATGTGACTTATGCAGTTGCTCTCGCCCCGACAGCTTGTTCATCGCGCCGGTCGCACCGAACTGAAGTCGTAAACGTTGTTCGCATGAAGCCTTACCACGACAGGCTACCTGACTGAACTGCGGTTCACTGCAGCTGTGTTCTCCCCTTCCGGTGACATTTCTCTACTAGCCGCATCATGTGGATGCTGCAGAAGAGGGGGGCAGTGATACATGCATTCGAAGAGACAGAAGTAGTGCATGCAGGAGAAGAGGAAGAAGTTAGCTCTCGCTCGCGCGCTTGGCCACTCAGGGACCGCCGCAGTTTTGTCATCTCAGCTCCGGTGTTCTATTTCGCGTTGCACGCTACAATATTTAAGAAGTACGGAGGGATATCAAGTATCTGTCCTCGCTTCGACGAGCGCGGCTTCGGCCGCTTATCTGATTTTTTCAGCAGCGTCCGCTCCGGCGGACGCAGTTGTTGCTGCGACGCGCGTCTTTTCTTTCCTTTTTCTCTTTCCTCTGCTCTCTTAACTCTCATCTATCTGCACGTGGCAGCGGTGGTGGCTTGGCTCGAGCCAGTAGCAGGCCCGTGCAATTTCCTTTTCATCCTTCTCTCAGTCACAACAACAACAACATATCAAGTGGCTCCACGA
Source organism: Amblyomma mixtum (assembly GCF_055824585.1). Classification (NCBI taxonomy): domain Eukaryota; kingdom Metazoa; phylum Arthropoda; class Arachnida; order Ixodida; family Ixodidae; genus Amblyomma; species Amblyomma mixtum. The sequence goes on from NC_143013.1 coordinate 216,313,882, forward strand.
GCACGTCGCTACGTACATAAATAGACGCAAGTGGTGTGGCCGTAGTGGCATGGTAGGCGCGGTAGCCTGGGACAGCGCGGGCCGTCCGGGTCTCCTGGAGAAGGAGAAAATGGGGCAGGGAGGGGCGGGCGAGTAGATACTGGTGGAGGGGGTCTTATTATGGCACAGATTTCGGCAGTTCCACTGCACAATCTCGAGGTCCTCGCCAAAAGCCATTATGATAGTGTAGAGGTAGAACTTCGTGAGGGTACGCGTTCCTTCTTTTTGGCCGGGGGCAGTGACTCATGCAGGGATTGTGGTTGTCTGGAGGGTTTGGGTCAAGGCGTGGATCTGTTGTTGTAGGTCGTGGGAAATGCGCTGTTGCTCTCGCTGCTGGCGTTCCAGCATAACGAGTCTGAGGTCGAAGGAGCGGCTCTCGTCATTCAGGGATGGAGAGGGTGGTGCAGTGAAAGAGACGCTGGAAAGGGACGCTGGAACCGAGGATCCTTTATCTTTGGCGGCGTAGGAGCCTGGTGGTGACGTGGCCGGATCTGACGGAGGTTCATGATTATTTAAAGTATACATTCGTAAATACGCAAATAATCGGTACAAGTGTACCTAAATTCTAACAAATGGGCAGTCCCCCTAAACATATTTGTATTGCACTTCAAGCTACCGTGGAAAAATCTACGGCTCGAAATGATGTTTCAGGGACCACTGAAAACTCTCCCTTTCTGTCGTCCTTTCGTTTATGGTAACTTCTAGCAGGAAGGTAATCACCACTTATTTACACTACGTGCGGAGAACGTGATCGGACGATACCGGCAAAGGCACCTTGGGTACTTCCGGGCCCGAATATGCAAGCGAAAGGGACCACGACCGGCAAGGCCAACCGGCCCCTTTAGACGCCCGTGTATCTGTTGGTTGACAATTCGACTCCTGACCTATCTTTGACTCAAGTTTCGACTACCAATTCGGTTCTAGATCACTCCCAGATTCGAACGCGACAAGTAGGGCACTTCTGGGATAATTTGTGAGCCCACAGTCTTCGTACAAAAAAACTTACCGACGATTACGTTACTTCCTAATGCGAAATTTGAGCGCAGCAAATAAGCTGTTTCACCTTTTCGATAGATTGAGGCAAAGAAATCGAGCAACACATGTATGCGCTATCACAGAATTTTTTTTTTATTTTTCACACGTATTCCTTTAACAAAGACTCCACTAACAGTTCTTGACAGTCATGAAGGAAGCTTTGTGGTCGGAGAAATAGACTGATATATGTTCGACTTGGTACACCAATGCTTGATTCTCAAAGACGAGATCTATACAAGTGCCTCGCGAGGTTGTCACAGCCGTGGGACGCGTTACGAGCGAGAGGAACGGGATGTTCTCCCGCATAAGTGTTAGGAAATTGCTGTTTGTCTTTATGTCAACATTAAAGTCTCCCACTACTAACATCGGTGTGCATCGATGGACGGTTAATTCGAGTTGCAGGAAGTGCACGACGTCTTTCGTGAGTGCGGTAGGGGCGAAGTAGGCAGCTACTACCAGCAAGCCGTTGCGCAACTTTCCGGCGCACAGTTCGCCAACTTCATGTGACGTGCCAAACATTTCGACTGGTATTGCAGAGAGACCTGTGCGCAAGTAGATAGCGACTCCCGCCGCTCTGTTGTGGTCTCTGCGAGCACCACAGCAGTATAGGAAATCTCTGATTTCGAGAGGCTCTTCGGGATCCATCCAGGTTTCAGTAAAGCAAAGTACAGAGGAATGGCGCAGAATGTGATCGTGGTGTACGTCCTTGGCATGTGCGGCAAGGGAGCGTACGTTAAGAATGTGGTTGTGAATGATGAATCAAGTGCTGCCAGCGAATGACGCGTCCATTGGCTGTCTGCGTGTGTTACTGATGTGTGGTTAACATGTTAAGCTTCGCCTGTAAGAGTGGAACGCGACAGCGTCTTGCAACGCTGCCAGGGAGTCCACAGAACGCCATCGCCAATTCGGCTGTACGCCTTGCTGGACGGTAAATTTATTTTGTGAGGAAAGGAAATGTATCTCTCTCGCATATCTGGGTGGACACCTGCACCTCGCCGTAAGGGAAATGGGGAAGATGGGAGTGAACGAAGACGCCGTATTAGCTAGACGCGCCTTTGTTCATTCCAAACCATTCAGCTGGCATTACGGAGTGGCTAGCGTGGTCGTATCGCACTCCGGAGACCCTGGTTCGATTCCCCAACTCGACCAATTTCGTTCTCGGTTTTATTGATTTATGCGGTCTAACTAGAAAGGTTAATTAGGCTATTTCTTATTTATATTATTGCATTTCTATCCATCGTGTTCTGTCATTAACCTGTCAATTGTTGGAACTGTCTAGGATGTTCGACACAACGTATATGAAACGAGCAACGTCTTACTGAGTGGGGAAGTGCGTGGTGGTGGAGGGAACGCGGCTTCGTACTTATCTGTTTTTTTCAGCAGCGTCTCCTTCCGCGGACGCTGTTGTCGCTGCGGCGCGCGTCTTTCTTTTCTTTTCTTCTGACCTCTTCATTCTCCTCTATATTAATTAGGCTAATTGATTAATTAAGCAATTAACTAAACTCAGTCCAACTTAGTTGCAGCATCACTATACGATCCCTTTGATTGGTTGCATGGTTACTAGCCAAAGTACAATTGGCCCCATTTGAAATTCGCGCACTGTGACGTCACGAGCATTTCGACCAATTGAAAAGCGTGACATTGGGGGCGGAGCTGGTTACGAGGCCGACGCCGACGCCGACGCCGACGCGAAACCCAGGAACGGACGCCAAAGAGCTGCGCTCTAAAACGCCTCACCGGGCAAGATAGTGCATCGCTCTCGGTGTCTATATATGAGGCAAGTATACAGCTTGTCGGAACGGGGTCGGAGGTTGCAGCCTTCGGGCTACGGCCGTTTATCTGTTTTAAGCATGAAAGCATTTTAGCTCCTGTTGTCGGCAGTGTGGTGACGTCACGCCGAGACCGAGAGCCAGCATCCGGCCGCCGAATTCCACTCATCCGGGCACTGAAACGAGAGCATCCGGGAACCGTACGAGATTTAACGAGACTCTCTAAGCCCTCCTACACGACCGGCATACAAGCGCCGGTACCTTCGCGCCGAACGGGTAGTGGCGTTCCTCCCTTCCTTTACGGTGTTCGGGTGTCCACCGAGATGATAAAGAATTACTGCATAATTTTCTTTCCTCAAAAAGCGTCGCGTTCAAAGGGCAAGGCATCGCACCGAACGGGTGGTGGCGTTCCGTGGACTGCATGGCAGCGCTACAACACGCTGTCGCGTTCCACTACTACAGGCGAAGCTTAAGCGTCCTTAATTAGCAGTTAATTAGTATTTAGTCATTAATCAGTAATCAGTCAATAATTAGTACTGTCACATTACTTCGTCATCAATTATGTGTGATGTAATACAGTGGTGACGTCACCAGTGTCACATAGGTGGTGGTGGTGGTGAAAACATTTATTAATCATAGAGAGAGGTGTGGGGGGTCGTGACCTGAAGGGGCACGCCCATACAACCACTAGGTGGGATGCCTAGTCAGGCACACCATTGGCGTTTGCCGCAGCCCGGCCGCGCTGCGTTAAGGCCCTTTGGGCCTCGAGGGTGCAGCAACCGGACAGGGTCGCCTCCCAGTCCTCTCGGGTGGGGTTCGGGATAGGGGGGTAGGGATGGGTTCTGCTGGCAGGCCCACACCATGTGGTAGGTGTCAGACACCTCCCCACAGTGTGAGCACCGCCCGTCGAATTTAGGATCGAAATGCTTTAGAATTGCCGGGCACAACATCGTGTTGGTGAGAAGGCGCAGGAGTACCCGCTCGTTGACCTTCCCCAGCCCTTTGCATGGGATGGGAAGAGTTTGGTGCGCGGATTTGTAATAATCGCATATTTCCTTAAAAGTGTAAATCGGATTGAAATGGAAGTCCTGGTCGGCGTCGGGTCCCGTGGGAAATGCCCGGAGAGAAAGCGCGCGGGCGGCGGCGTCGGCTGCCTCATTTCCGTGGACGCCTTGGTGACCTGGAGCCCAAACGATAGGTCGGTGCGCGGGATCCGAGTCTCGGCTACAATTTTGGTAAATACGATAAGCTAGGGGAGTAACCCACCCTTGCGTGACGTTTCGACAAGCCCCTCGTGAGTCAGTTATTATGTATTTGGAGGAGGTGTCAGAGGCTGCCAAAGCGATGGCAACCTCTTCTGCGTGAATTGCTGACTGGGCCTTGAAAGTAAGGGCGTCTACTGTTTTACCCTCGTGGACGACCGGGGCCGTGTACCATCCCCTGGAGTCCGGGCCGGACGCGTCCACGTAGAAGACTCCTGGTTTGCTTCGAAAATGGCGGTCCAAGGCTTCCGCCCGCGCCAGGCGCCTGCCATTACGATCCTCTTTGGACATATTGGTGGGGAGAGGCCGCACGTGGAGGGCGCGTCTCCAGTGTACGGGAAGGCGGCATCTCTCCTCTGTGAATTGAGTGTGCTGGATGTGTAGTCGGGCTAAAAGGCAGCGACCCGACCCTGTCTTTGTGAGACGAGTGTATTGGTTGTTGAGGTGGGCCTCCCGAAGCTCCCTAAAAGTGTTCACCATCCCCAGTGCCATAAGGCGGCTGGTAGAGGTAGAAACTGGGAGGTCCAGCGCTCGTTTCATGATTTTGCGGAGGATGACCTCGAGGGAATCCTCCTCCTGTTTCCGCAGGTGGAGGTAGGGAGTCGAATGCAAGATTCGACTGGTCACGAATGCGTTCGCCAGCCGCAAGGCGTCTTTGCATCGTAACCCACCGCGCTTGTTGGAAACCCGGCGGACCATGCGGCCCACCTGGTCCCCCACCTGCCGGAGCTTGGCGAGTGTTGTGTCGCAGTGTCGCTGGTTGTGTATGAAGAGTCCAAGGACTCTGATTTCCTTGGATTCCCGAATGGGACCGCTTTGCAACGAGAGATTGATTTGGGTCGAGCACGTCCGCGAGGGACGTAAATGCACGAATTCCGATTTCTGCGGGTAGCATTGCAGACCACAGTCTCGAGCATAGCGGTCCACTATGCTGGCGGCCGTTTGCAGGCTGGTCTCCATATCCCCCAGTGTGGTGCGGAAAACGTTTTCGCCTCTACGCACTTTAGACAGTTTCGAACGCGCTGCATATACATTCTTGTCAGGCCTGAAACGGGGAAAGATGCCGGCTGAGGGAGCAGCTTTGTGCATCAGTAAGTCTCCTTCATCTAAAAACGCTAGTAGAGCTCGCTGGTATCTCGGCATGATGGTATGCTGGTTGGTTTGGTTTATGGGGTTTAACGTCCCAAAGCGACTAAGGCTATGAGAGACGCCGTAGTGGAGGGCTCCGGAAATTTCAATCACCTGGGGTTGTTTAACGTGCACCGACATCTCACACTACACGGGCCTCTATAATTTCGTCTCCATCGAAATTCGATCGCCGCGGCCGCGAGTGAACCCGCGTATTTTTGGACAGCAGCCCAGCCATAGCCACTGGGCCACCGCGGTGGTCTGAAAGCAGCGGCAGTCTCCGTGGGCCACTACTGCTTCTTAGCTATATCAGTGATATTACCGACATCATCACACATCCTACGTTATTCTCTCGACCCTGGCTGTGTTTGTAGCTCTACATGGTGAGTTCTGCTTCAAAACCCGTTAAAACTTTTTCCAATTTTTTTCTGTGAAATATTTCACAGAAGCTATCATTAAGAACAATAGATTTCACACAACCACATATCAAATTTGGTTCTTTGCCGATGTTGTACTTTTTGTTTTGTGTTTATGATGCCCCTCCTGCCAGGGCCCTTCACTCGGCCTGCAGTATTCTCGAAATAAAATCAATCAATATCTGCACTATATTTAGCAGTTGTACCACTGTCGTGTTCGGTCCTCGTTCTCCGCGCGACCTTCGTCGCTTGCGACACTTGGCTGGTGAAGCAATTTTTAATTTCTCCTGTTGATGGCGCATTGCATAACTGTTATCAGTCCAATAATAAGCTGCAATAAACACTAGCCGATTTTTGGCAAAATGCGAAAAAATATGTGTTGGTATTCACTATAAAATGAATAGAAAAACTAATAACGTCTTTTTATTGACGACGGCGGCAGCAAAACAAGCCTTTTCTTTTATGTTTCTCCTTCACTTCCAGGAAAGCAGGTAATTCTCCCTGGAATGCATAAACGCCATTACTGGTGTTTCTTGAAGCTTGAATTTCATAACTTCTTTCGCCGTCGCGGTGGATCAGTGCTTATGGCACTCGGTTGCTGACCCGAAAGACTTGCTTTCGATCCCCGCCGCGGCGGTCGAATTTCTATGGAGGCGAAATTCTAGAGGCCCGTGTACTGTGCGATGTTAGTGCACGTTAAAAACTCCAGTGGTCGAAATTTCCGGAGTCGTTCACTACGGCGTCCCTCATAGCCTGAGTCGCTTTGGAACGTTAAACCTCATACACCATCACTACTTCTTACCAATGTTGGCGTAAACATCATCATTTAAAGATGAAATTTTCTCACAACGATTACATTCTTTAATTGTTTTTTATTATTTGTAAAGAGATTGTCTTCAAAAATATCTTCAGACACCACTGTTCGCTCCACCGTGTATTTTATTAGGCATCGCTGTTTCCCTGGGCTTTTAGCTTCCTAGCTTTCTAAAAGTGTCGGTTGTGCAGGGAACATGTAGATTTTAAGGGCAGCGCTCGGTATTCAGAATGCTTTTATTAGCTGCGTTTCTGAAGATTTATTTTTGATCTTATAACTTCGGCGTGTCCTTAAAACTAAAAAATGCTTTGCTCTCTTCGAAGGCACCCACGTCATAGAAAATTCTCGCAGCCGAATTGGTATTTGTAGTTTATTGCCTTATTGTTTTTTGTACTTTGCACGTATCGCTTAACAAAGCAAGGAAACTATTGACACTAGAACCACGCGATTTCTAAGTGTCTCGATGTGCGAAGACAGTTATGAAAGATTAGATCTATTTATACATTTACACTGAAAGTACGTGTATCACATTCCAGGGAACTGCACGAAAAGTAAATAATAATAAAAAAAGTTGCAATTGTCTATCGCTAAATTCGTTTTTGATAGATCACTCTCCCGAAGTTTGTGTATAAAACCGCGCGGAAGTTTTTCGTCCCATGAAATACGTACCCGCGTATAAGAACACTTACCTGCCCCGTAGCGAAGAGGATGGATTCGACAATGACCTACGTTTTTCTCTGGGCCCTGGCTGTGTTTGTAGCTCTACATGGTGAGTTCTGCTTTAAAATCTCGTAAGAGTTTTCCCAATTTTTTGCTGTGAAATAATTAATTTAAGCTATTATTAAGAACATTAAATGTCACACAACCACAAATAATAAACTTGCATGGACACTGAAGCTCCGCCTCAGGGTATGACGCGATAACGTAATAGGTTAGTTCCTATATACGGCGAAGGATGCTGTTCATGCTACGTACGGTGAAACAGACGCGCGGAGCGGCAAAACACGTAGAAGCGCTGGCAGGCGCCCCGCCGAAACGCGCGGGACTCAAGTTGCAGTCGTAGTTCGTCGGCACATCGTTCTCGACAAACCCGATGCCACGAACGCCAGCATAGCTTTCGCGCCGAACGAACGGGCATCAAGCCGCAAGCTTCGCGGTGAACGCGCATTGGATGGGTGCTGCGTTGTTCGACGCCCACCGCGTGATTCCTGCGTTACACATGACGCTACGTGCGCTACGTACGCGTCAAGCAAAGAGGAAAAACAGCGGAAACGTACTGTGGTACTCGCTTAACTGCAACTTCTGTAATTTCCATGCTCATAATAACTAGTATACACCACAATACGTATGTAAAGCATCCTTTTAAGCCAACACCGTATTCACTAGCAGCGCCTTTGTTCGTTCCAAACCACCCAGCTGGCGTGGGGGAGTGGTTAGCGTGCTCGTCTCGCAATGGTGGTGGTGGTGGTGAAAACATTTATTACGAATGAGCAGGAGGTATGTTTGGATCAGCCCGTAAGGGACCGATCCTTACAAACACTAGGTGGAGGTCCCTAGTATGGGACCCCAGTGGCGGTTGCCGCCGCCCGGGCGCTCCCGACTAAGGCTTGTTGGGCCTGTAAGTCGTGGCAGCCGAGCAGGGTCGCCTCCCAGTCCTCCCGGGTTGGGTTGGGGATGGGGGGAATAGCGGGGTTGGAGGGGCAGGCCCACACCATGTGATGTCAGAAGACACTGCACTACAGTGGGGGCAGCTGCCGCTAAAGGAGGGGTCAAAATGTTTTAGCGCTGCCGGGCACAGCAATGTATTGGTGAGAAGGCGGAGAAGGAGCCGCTCATCCGCCTTCTTCAGGCCTTTACTTGGGCTAGGGTAAAGGCGATGACAATTTTGATAATATGTTGTAATATCTTTGAATGTATAGACCGGATTAAAATCGGGTTCCTGATCGGACGGGGAGGAGAAAACAGCCCGGTGAGAGAGCGCGCGGGCGGCTGCGTCTGCTGCCTCGTTTCCTGCCAACCCCTGATGAGCAGGGGCCCATATGAGGTAACGGTGTGCGGGGTCCGTATCCCGTATGCAATTTTGGTATATTCGATAGGCTAGGAAGGGAGTGCTGCCTTGTTCGACGTTCCGACAGGCCCCTCGCGAGTCGGTGATTGTGAATTTTGAATTGGAATGTGAGGCCGCGAGAGCAATCGCGACCTCTTCTGCTTGTGTTGCACTGCGGGCTCTGAAAGTTAGGCCGTTAACTGTGTTGCTGTTGTGAACTACCGCGGCCGTGTACCATCCCCCGTGGTGAGGGCCGGATGTGTCCACGTAGTATACACCTGTTTTGTTGCCATAATATCGGGCTAGCGCTTCCGCTCGTGCCAGGCGCCGACCATTATGGTCTTCATGTGACATGTTTGCTGGAAGAGGCCGCACGTGGAGGGCACGTCTCCACAGTTCCGGGATGCGAAACCTGTCTTCCATTGGAGGGGTGTGTTGGATATGGAGTCGAGCAAGAAGGCGGCGACCCGACTCCGTTAGCGACAAGCGCGTGTACTGGTTTGTAAGGTGCGCCTCCCGGAGTTCCCGGAAAGTATTCACCACCCCAAGAGCCATAAGCCGGCTGTTTGAAGTAGTGATGGGGAGGTCAAGGGCACGTTTAACAATTTTGCGAAGGATGACCTCAAGGGCGTCCTCCTCTTGTTTCTCGCAATCCGGAGGCCCTGGTTTGGTTGCCCGACTTGACAAATTACCTGCTCGGTTTTATTTAAACTGCTTCTGGGATTTTTCGCTCAGAGCTATCGCCGCGGACGCCGACGGCGAGACCGGCTTTTCTGAGACACGGCGCCCTTAACCCTATCGCGTTAAAAAGCTGATCTAGACAGTGACCTATTTTCAAGCTATGAAGAATTTCATTATTTCAGACCCCCCTTTCTATTTGCAACATCAAGGCAGCGGTTGGTTAATAGCGTGACCGCACTGTGGAAAAACTTTCCCGTTTCGAACTGTGTGCTCTACAAATGCACCTAAACACGTTGTGCGAGAAATTTTCTCCTCAGAGCCTAATCATTGCGCTCTCTGATACTGCCCAGGTACAGCTATACCCCGCAGCTAACGCTATTTTAAGGCGGAAGCCTTTAATGTCTCATCGTTGTAAGCAGCAGTTGTCGACAGAAAATGTCACGCTTTTCAATTGGTGGAAACGGTCGTGACGTCACAGTGCGCGAAGTTCAAACGGGGCCAATTGTACTTTGGCTAGTAACCATGCAACCAATTGAAGGGATCGTATAGTGATGCTCCAATTAAGTGGGACTGAGCTTAGTTAATTGCTTAATTAGCCAATTAGCCTAATTAGCTTTACTAGTCAGGCCATATAAATAAATAAAACCGATTAAGAAATTGGTCGAGCTCAGGAATCGAACCCCGGTCTTCGGCGTGAGAGGCGAGCATGCTTCCACTCCGCCATGCCAGCTCGATGGTTTGGAATGAACAAAGGCGCGTCTAGTGAATACGGTGTCTTCACTCACTCTCATCCTCCTCCATTCCCTTCCCGCGAGGTTTAGGTGTCCACCGACAAATCAAAGTCAAAGTCAAAGTCATTTTATTCAGGCAGCAGTAATAGGTGCCTAGGAGGCAGACATAAAGGCAAATTAATGCCTGACTCATTGTCGGCCCCCTTCCCCCCTTCCCAAACACATCACTCAACAGCAGGTACAATCAGATTGTTAAACAAAGTTTCGATCAACATAAAAGGAACACATTAATACAGCATAGCATACAGGGCTAAGTCATACTGCGAGGAAACAAACAGCCAAAATAAATCGCATGTAGTAATAGGCAGAGAAAATAAACAAGCGGGAACAATAAAACATTCACAACAAAAACCATCTAGTGTCTACTTGGAACCCAGAAAAAAAAGGAAATAGTCAAAATTGTGTGCTCAAAAAAATGTGTTAATGTTTCTTTTAAAGGCTAGAGCTGAAGAACTGTCAGTAATGATATTCATAACCATGGCGTGCTTATTCAAGAAGTCAGGAATCTGATATGTAAACTTTTGTGTTCCGTAGTTTGTACGAATCCTGTCTCTGTTATAAATGGTATGCCGGAGATTGTACATGTGTTCTTTGTGAAGATATTTCTCAGTGAACGATGATGCATTCTGTTTGATTTGAGTGTATATAGCTAGTGCTAGTTTTTTACATAGGATGTTTGTGATAGTCAGGATTCGGTGTTTTTGGAATAACGGTGCTGAATGAGTTCGGCGTGGGACATTTTCTATTTGGCGCAGAAAATGTTTTTGTAGTACATGTAGGTTCTCTAAATTTGTTTTTGTGGTCGTACCCCATACAAGAAGACAGTAGTGCAGACGGGAGTGTATTAGAGCATAATACAATTGCTTTTTTAACCATGGTGGTAGCAAATCCTTTAGTTTATAGGTGAGCCCAATGGTTCTTGATATATCTGTTCGAACTTTTGAGACATGTGTAGACCAGTTTAGGTGTTCCTGAAAGATTACACCTAGCAATTTATGTGATGCAACGCGTTCAATTTGCTCATTGCCGAAGCGCAGAAGGATGTCTGACATACATTTATTTTTTGGTCGAAATACAATATATTTTGTTTTGTTCGTGTTTAGGGCTAGTTTATTTACGTCAAGCCACACCGATAGGTTACACAGCCAGACATTCGCCTGCCTCTCAATATCTACAATATTCGCACCAGAAAAAAAGGCGTTAGTGTCATCAGCATACAGGATAATTTGCGGGGTTAGTGGAATATTTACAATATCATTAATATATAACAGAAACAATAATGGACCAAGTATGGACTCTTGTGGTATCCCATATGTGATAACACCAATATCTGACTGCACTTTGCCTACCGCTGTGTACTGAAATCTGTTTGACAGGTAACTCTTAATTAAGTCGAGAGCAACACCCCTAATTCCGTAGTTGGGTAACTTTTGCAGTAAGATTTCATGTTTGATAGAGTCGAATGCTTTTTTGAAATCAAGAAACAATCCTACTGTGTACAATTTACGCTCAAAGTTATCTATTATTCGATCTTTAATGTATAGAAGGGCCGTCTCCGTTGACTTGGATTTTTGGAATCCATACTGTTGTTCTACTATGACGTCGTTGTGCTGGAAGTAGTTTAGAAGGCGTGTATTTATCACTTGTTCTATTATTTTAGAAAAGATTGGCAAGACAGAGATAGGTCTGTAGTTATTAAGGCTACATTTATCACCTCCTTTATGAACAACGGATACTCTTGCAATTTTCAGTTTATCAGGAAAGACACCCGAACTTAGGATCAAATTGCATATATGCGACAGAGGGCGGCTAAAAAGATGTGCAACTGATTTTATTGGTTGCGCTTTCAAGTTATCCACTCCGCAAGCACTACTGTTATTTAGCTTTTTTAGTAGCGTAAATATTTCTGCCTCTGTAGTAGGAGTCAAATAGATTGAACCCGCAACAGCCGAACCCATATATGATTTGCAGTCAAGGTTAGAGCTATCCGCGTTGTTTGTATTAAATGCTCCTGCGTTTAGGAAGTGTTCGTTGAATTTATTTGCTAGCGAGGTTCCCGTATAAGTTGTGCCTTCAATACTCAATTCCTTGAGTTCTTTCTTCTGAGTATTTGACATGAGATGATTTGCGGTTTGCCACATTTTTCTTGGGTTGTTGATGACACCTGCAAACTTGTTTTCGTAGTAGGAATGGCGCGCTTTTTTAATGTCATGTCCTAGTTTGTTTCTTATTTTCTTATATTGATTTAAGTAGTCCAGAGCTCTAGTTCTGATAAATAGAGCGAAAAGTCTATCACGTTCCTTGATTCTGTTTAAAAGTGCTCTGTTAATCCACGGCTTTCTTACTTTCCTAGTTTTCCGGAATTCTAATACTGGAAATGATTGTTTATAAGTGTTCTCAACTTTCTCTAAAAATAAATTGTACGCCATTACTGGGTCCTCTGAACAGTAAACGTCATCCCAATTTGTTTGCGCTGTTAGTCTTTCAAATATCTTAATTGTTTCTTCATTAATAACCGTGTACTGAATCCATGTGCCCGAGGGTCGCACCGTGTGCTGAGTAAGGTGTGTTAGAACAATAAAGATCGGTAGATGGTCGCTCAGGTCCGCTAATAAAACACCAGACTCAATATCGGCTGAGCTACAGTTCGTGAAACAAAGATCTAACAAGGTTCCAGAATTGTTTGTTACTCTTGTTGGTACATAAATGACATTTAATGAGAGACAAATGAGAGACAGATACATTTCCTTTCCTCAAAAACCAATTTACGGACGAGCGAGGCGTAGAACCGAATGTGCGATGGCGTTCTATGGACTGCTTGGCAGCGTTGCAAGACGCTGTCGCGTTCCACTCTTAGGGGCATCAGTGACCACACTTTAGGTCAAAAAAATGCCCCCCTGAATTTTGTGAGACAGTTACTGCGTAATTTCCTTTCCTCAAATACAATTTTCATTTTCTTCGTTACGGCTCCTCTTTATCTATCTTCTTTCACTCCCACTTCCCCTCTTCCTCTACGGTGCGGTTCAGGTGCCCACCGAGATGACAGAGAATTACTGCGCCATTTCCTTTCCTCAAAAAGCATTGCGTTCAAAGGGCAAGGCATCGCGCTGAACGGGTGGTGTTCCGTGGACTCCCTGGCAGCGCTACAACGCGCTGTCGCGTTCCACTCCTAAAGGCGAAGCTTAAGCGTCATTAATTAGCAGTTAATTAGTATTCAGACATTAATCAGTAATTAATCATTAATTAGTGATTTTTCATCACTTAGTAATTAGTACTCAATTATATGTGACGCGACCGGTGACACAGAAACAGCGAAGGTGGTGTGGAAAACGCTTCCGCCTCTACCCACTTTAGACAGTCAAAGTGCCCCCTGAATTTTTTCTGAGCTACTTGTAATTAAGGGAACCAGTGTTGTCTGTCGCGAATTTGGCTTCTTAACGCCGCAGTGGCCAGAGTAGCTGTAGTAGAATTAGCTGAGTAATGTATATTGCCACGTATCAATTTAGTGTCCGTTCGTTCGCGCTCAAGGCCGCAGGAAAGGGTGTTATCATTTTTGTTTGTGACGCGAGAAGCGACCGGACTAATCTCGATTGATCACAGCCATGAAGACCTGCATCTACGTTTTTCTAGATTACTGTAGATGATCTTGACCTGTTATCTCCAAGGTTCCTTGGTGGTTTTAAATTGAGCGATGCCGCGAGCGGCGGCCATTCGTAGTTCGAGGACTGACGAGCACGTTTGTTGCTTACGCCACTGCGTAGTGATTCAGTTCTTTTGCGGGTGCAAGTCAGCCCAAATAAAGACCTTCGTTTGCAAGTATTGTTGCTGTCTTCCTGACTGCTGGACTGCCGTCACTACAACGTGACATCTGGTGGAGGTGCTGGGTAGTCTTCCATGTACCGGACACCGCCAGCAAGTCGTGACGCCAGCCCTCTGAGTCATTCACCGGAGGATGTGACTCCAATACACCGCACAAGCCGACGTCTGCTAGGGAACGCACCTGAGTTCGGGACTCTGCCGGACCCTACCCGGAAGCGAAAGCAAGTAGCAACGTCCACCATGAGCTTGCCCCAGACGATGACTCCAATCATTCTTCAGCAGCCCCGGGTGCCACCAATCTTCGACGCTTCGCCTGGCGCCGACCCCGAAGAATGGTTAGAACAGATCTACCGTGTGGCTGCCTCAACAACTGGGACAATACCATGAAAATTAGGTACATCTTCTTTGCCTTGAAGGGACCAGCAAGAATCTGGTTTGAGAATGAGGAAGCTAGCCTTACGGATTGGGAAACCTTCAAGGAGCACCTTCTCAAGACTTTCACAAGCGTCGTGAGAAAGGAGAGAGCCAAGCAGCTGCTACAGTCTCGCATACAACACCGAAACAAGACCGTTGCAGTGTACACTGAGGAGATGAAGCGTCTCTTTCCGCGTGCCGACTCCGACATGAAGGGAGAAGAAAAGGTCAAGCTGCTTATGCGAGGAGTTAAAGAGCAATTTTTTGCGGGCCTCGTACGGAACCCACCGAAAACCGTCGCGGAATTCGTCGAAGAGGCATCCACCATGCAAAAAACTCTTGATGCCTTGGGTGTGACAGGCCTTGGGTGTGACGGCAACAATCATGCAGTTCTGCAGCCGCCAGCCATGGCTTACGCCGCGGTAATGCCCCGTCCTGCATATCGACGACGGAACCCAAGCCCCTATCGCCCTCAGCCAGCTGCGTTGGACCACTTCCTTCTCGCCCCGACCCGCCCGTACTCCGTGCGTCGGACACAGCCGAGGAAATGCGACGAGTGGAGAGCTCCCGACCAGCGCCGCACACTATGCTTCCACTCTGGCGAAGCCGGTCACATTTTCCAGTACTGCCCATACAGGAGAATGGGCATCAGGGGGTTTTCTTACTACGCCGCACGGCCCCGACCCGGCCAGCGACCAGCCGAAATCGAGGAGTTTTTGCGTCAGGAAGAGTACTCATCGCTGAGCCGCCTATTACATTCCCCGTCGCCTTAGTCATCGCGCTATGTATCTCCTAGCCGAGGCTACGCAGTGCGTGGATGCTCCCCCAGCCCCCCGACGGCTCCCGACCCGGTGTATATTATGTAGACGTAGCAGGGCCATCGCCCACGGGATTTTACTCGGCCGCTGTCGTTCACCAGGAAATGCACGTTGATGGACTCTCCTTTCGAGCCCCGAATTCAATGCGGGCCGAGGAAGTAGCGATAGCGCTTGCTGCCGCCCACGCCAATTCGAGAATAATCATCACGGACTCCCGAAAAGCATGTGAACATTACTTGGCAGGGGAGATCTCCCCCTTAGCTGCTTGTATTCTACGACGGACTGCCACTGATCCAACACCCAAACGAATCATTTGGGCTCCTGGCCACCAGGGCTTACGAGGTAATGAGGCCGCTGACGCGGCTGCCCGAGCGCTTACTCACCGGGCTCCTCATCCCAGCTCTTCTGGCTCGGAGACTAACCAGCCGCTGCTGCGATTCAGGGAAATATTAACACATTATAGCGACAACCACCGCCTTTTCCCGGCCCCTGCAAAAGGGCTGAGTAAGACGGAGGAGCGAACTTTAAGGCGCCTGCAGACAGGTACTCTACTCTGTCCCCTGCAATAATAAAACATTACGATCCTAACACGGATGGGCGATGCCCACACTGTGGGGAGACCTGTGATATCTTCTACATGGTGTGGGCATGTACTCAAAATCCCCACCTCCCCCCTTCCCCTACCCCTTCCAGAGAGGCATGGGAGACTGCCCTCCTCAACTGCTCCTCGCTCGAGTCCCAAAGGGCTCTGGTGAAACGGGCGAGAGACGGGGCTTCGTCGTGCGGTGTCCCGGACTAGGGACGCCGATCATGTAGCGGGGCCACTCTGTGGCTCCCAAACTCTTTTTTACAATATAAAAGTTTTCACCACCACCACCCCGAAGGTTAAACTGAATAAAGCAGCCTCTGGAGGTGAGGTTGCTTCTGAGCGCAACAACAAAGATCCTCCATCGACGGAAACACGACTATGCTTCAACTACGGCGGCAACATCGACGACGACGACGCGGCCAGATTTGAAGCTTTTGCCACCGCCTAGAGAAGTAATGTCGGAGTACGCCCACCGCAGCCTCACTGCTCGACGAAGCCGAGATCGTACACCGAAGACCACGTGCAATACGAAAATGCGAACAAGTGACCTGAAAGTTACGGTCGACGGTCACGCGGTTACTGCCTTGGTCGACACCGGAGCTGACTACTCCGTCATGAGTTGGCCACTCACTGACCGACTCAGGAAGGCAACAACAACTTGGGATGGCCAGCTGGTCCGCACCGCAGGTGGTAGGTAACCTTATTACGCCGTCAGGACGCTGCACCCCGAGAGTTACTGTAAATGGGAGAACCTATGTTACAACCTCTGTGTGCACAAGTAAAGGAACAAGAGTCTAGGCTCATGCAGAACGAACAGCACTCACGGTGCTTCAACATCGATATCAAAGGAGTGCCATAGATAGACAACGAAAATTTACAAGAACGGTCCAAAAAACTGGCTCAAGAAATTGACATGCCTCTGGAGGACTGTGACATTGAGGCTTGCCATCGTGTTCGAACTGTTGGAAATACTGCCTCCCCTAACATAATTTTGCAGTTTGCACGCAGAGCTCGGCGAAACTCTTTCCTGGAAAAAGCTAAAAAGTGCAGACTTACGGCAATGACCTGGGGCTAGAGCCAAACAACCAAATCTTTGTAAACGAACACCTGTGCCCAGCCATGAAGCGCCTCTTCGGTGCTGCAAATGCAGCGAAAAAAGCGCAGGGCTGGAAGTACGCGTGGGTCAAGACCGGAAAAATTTATGTTCGCAAATCAGATACCACACCTGTCATCCCTATCACCTGCGTGGATGACATGACCAAGATGGTGTAAATTTCTTAAACCTATATAACTTGTTGTCCAGCCAATATGGGCTTCCTACCACAGGAAATTCAGAAATAGATTCTGACCAAAAAACCAGCCCTATCCTTTTTTCACCAAAACGTTCGCTCTTTAAAAAACAAATAAAGTGAAATGAATGCCTTGTTAGATCTTTTCGGAGTGTCATTCACGGTGCTAATGCTTACAGAAACATGGTATGAAGAAGATTCGGGTGTATTTCACTTACCAGGTTATCAGTGTTTCTTTCGCAATCGTCAGGACAAGAAAGGGGGTGGTATTTCTATTCTTGTAAAAGCGAATATTATCTGTGATACCGAAGAACGATTCTGTGCTGTCACACCTGACTTTAAAGTGCTCACCTTGCTCCATCTTGATAATCGGTTTTGCGTGGTGTACAGACCACCATCTGGTACATTTAGCAACTTTCTGACCTTTTTAGACGAAGTTTTTCAGTATGCTGTGGAACAGAAAGTGAATATATTTTTGGGTGGAGACCTGAACGTCAACATGCTCATACGTACGCCAAACCAGAATGAACTGAGCCTTACTATTTCTGCATATGGGCTATCGAATGTTATCACTCATCCAACACGGAACACAGAGCAAAGCTCTACTTTATTAGATGTGTTTATTACTAATGTTGACACTGACACAATATTCGCTGGAACTATATATACTAGCATGAGCGACCATCTGGGAATATTTCTATTAGTGAATAAGCCCTTGCCGATCAAATGGAATACAGAGCAAACTACTTAGCGCCAAGTAATTAATCCTTCTCGCCTTGAGTCATTCCGCTGCGCAATCGAACACCAAACATGGGAGTCCGTCTACACACACAGTGATAGTACTACTGCATATTCAAAATTTATAAGCAGTTTTAAAGATATTTACCACCTACATTTTCCGTTAGTGCAAGTAAAGAAACCGAAGAAAGCGCGAAAACCTTGGTTATCGCGAGAATTACTGAATATGATTAAGCATAAACATGCGTTGTTTGCCAAATTTGTAAAAACAAAAGATTTAACAATACTTGCACAATTTAGGACCTATCGAAATAAAGTTACATCTAAACTAAAGCAGGCTAAAGATTCTTTCTTAATAAACATGTTCCGGGGTGAATGCGCACAACGTCCAGATGCTGTTTGGCGCAATTTGAACCTATTATTACATCCCGGCATCAATGCATCTACGCTTGACTCCCTTACACATGAGGGAAAGCTACTCACCGGCACTTTGTTGGAAGATGGTTTTAACCGCTTCTTTATTGAACAAACTAAACACTTTAACCAGGACGTGAGTATCTGCCGCAATTACGCTGAGTACGTGAAAGGTAACGACAGTACGCAATCTCTTTTTTTTGCCCCAACTGATTCAATTGAAGTTTTCACTTGCATAAATAATATCAAAAATAGCAAGTCAGAGGACTCGAATGGTATGCAAATATTGCCTGTCAAGCATGTTCTTGACGTCATTTGCCCTGTTCTTACCTACGTATATCACCTAATTTTATCCACTGGCGTCTTCCCTAAAGAAATGCAGATTGCCCGAATGGTACCAGTATTTAAGCATGGAGATAAAAAATTACTCAATAACTATCGACCGATTTCCATACTACCTGTGCTTTCTAAAGGTGTTGAGAAAATAATCCACACCAGAATTACCTCATATTTTGATGACAATCGCTTATTACTTGACTTCCAGCATGGCTTTAGGAAGCACAGGTCTACTGAAACGGCGCTTCTAACACAGAAAGAAATTATAAAAAGTCTTTCACAGAAAATAAACTCACCATTGGTATTTATATCGATTTTTCGAAGGCATTTGACCTCATTAATCATAATATTCTTCTTTTTAAATTAAATAGGCATGGTGTACGTGGCGTAGCGCTAAATTTATTAGAACCCTACTTATCATACTGAGCTCAGTACGTAGATGTAAACAGAGCAACTTCTTCTACCCTCTCTATAACATGCGGAGTGCCCCAAGGCAGCATACTTGGGCCATTACTGTTTTTAATTTACATAAATGATATTTTCCACAGCACAAGTAGCGCTCATATAGTATCATATGCTGATGACACATCTTTTTTTATCACAGGTACTTCCGAAACAGACATTGAAAAACAAACAAACACTGCACTTACTCAACTCGGCTTATGGGCAGAAGCAAATTATCTGCGAATAAATCCGATAAAGACAAACATTATGTTATTCCGTCCTAAGGCAAAGAAAATATCACATCCTATCAAAGCCGTTTTCGATAATCAGCCTATTGAACTCGTTGAGTCTGTAAAAACATTGGGAGTAACCTTTTCAAGCAATTTATCTTGGAATGCACACATAGAATACATTCGTTCTAAAGTTGCCTCAGCCCTGGGTATACTTGCGCGTTTTAGACACATCTTTCCAACAAAGGTAAAAATCATGCTTTACAATGCGTTAGTACTTTCTCATCTTCAATATTGTAACATAGTTTGGGGCACAACAGGCATAACTAATCTTCGAAAGATACATCTGCTTCAGAAAAAAGCAGTGCGATGTATTGCAAATGTACCATTATTTTCTTCTACCACTAGTCTTTTTGCAAAGTGTGAAATTCTTCCCATATTCGCATTTTATACTTACAGACTACTATTAATTTATAAATCTCAATTAAAACACCACAATAATCTCATCATTTTGCTTGCACAACTCAGAGAAAACACCAGCTGCCGTGACACGAGACATAGAGAAACCTGGTTTGCCCCAACACCAAAAGCCCACTATGTGAATGAATCCGTTTGTTATAACCTTCCAACTCTGCTGAACAAATTAATCCAAGAAAATTTTAATATAACCAACAAATCAAAACTTGAAATTCTGGAATATCGCCGGACAAACTCTTTTCCTTGAATTTCAGACGCCGTTTATTGTTTTTATTTAATTTTATTTGCGGTGTTCTTTTGTGATAATTTATGACATTATCTTTTTTTGTGTGTTCGTTAGTGCATGATGTGCATAAGTGGTCTGTAAAATGCTGATTTATTTATTTTTTTCAGCAGTGAATGATGTATTCATCTTGCTGATATATTTTTATGTATGTATGTACGTATGTATGAGTATAGCCATCGTCTTCCTCCTGTACTGTCGGGAATGTAAAGGAGACGGGACCCTTTGTCAAGCTGTCACCACAGCTTTTAGTCCCGGCTCCTCCTTCGTAACAAAGGAAATAAACTTCAACTTCTTCTTCTTCAAAAGCTTCTTGATCCTACAGCAATGCTCGCGAGACGTTATTTGGGGAATGGACTTCCTGAATGAACATCGCGCGATTATCGACCTTCGATCTAAGTCGATCAAGCTTATCACAGACATAGCCAGACCTGTTGTGACGAGCGCGACTCAAGCCGTTGCCCCAAACATCCTCGACGAAGCATTGAGCGTGCCGCCCCGATAAAGTGTCCTCGCCTGCATAGGTACTGGAGACATCGAAACTGCCGAAAGTGTCGTCGAGGGGAACACCCAGTTACTCCTGGATCGAGGACTGGGCGTCGCAAGGGGAGTCGCCCAAATCCGGAATGGCCAAGCCCAAGTGCTGCTAACTAACTTCACCGAAGAATGCCGACATCTAAACAAAGGTACGACGATTGCTTTTCTCGACGAGCTGGCAGACATCACGGACATATTTGCCCTTCCCAACCAACCCGTAGAACCATCTGACCAACGCCATCAACCCAGCATTACCACGGAGCAGACAAGACCAAATACGCAGTCTTCTTCAGAAGTACAGCGATTGCTTCTCATCAGCATCGAATATGCGACGAACCCGGCTTGCCAAGCACCGCATTGTCACAGACGAACACGCACGACCACTTAGGCAGAGCCCCTACCGTGTATCTCCGCTGGAACTCCAAGCCATCCGCAAGCAAGAAGAGGAAATGCTACGTGACGACGTCATCCAGCCATCGAGGAGCCTCTGCGCAGCACCAGTCGTCTTAGTGAAAAATAAAGACGGCACC
This sequence comes from Amblyomma mixtum, assembly GCF_055824585.1. NCBI lineage: Eukaryota > Metazoa > Arthropoda > Arachnida > Ixodida > Ixodidae > Amblyomma > Amblyomma mixtum. Next base: position 216,334,782 of record NC_143013.1, read on the forward strand.
TCTTCGCTTCTGCGTCTGTTACCGCCGCCTGAACAGCATTACGAAAAAGGATGTCTACCCCCTCCCTCGCATCGATGACACAATGGATCGGCTGTGGAACGCTAAGTACTTCTCATCGATGGACCTGAAGAGCGGCTACTGGCAAATTGAAGTTGACGAAAGAGATCGCCAGAAGACTGCGTTCATCACACCAGACGGACTCATCGAGTTCAAGGTGATGCCATTCGGCCTCTGCTCTGCCCCAGCGACGTTCCAGCGAGTAATGAATACGGTGCTCGCAGGCTTGAAATGGCAAATTTGTCTAGTCTACTTAGATGAAGCTGTTGTCTTCTCCTCAAGCTTTGAAGACGATCTAAGAAGGATTCGGACAGCGCTGGAAACAATAAAGTCTGCAGGACTAACACTGAAACCAGAGAAGTGTCACTTCGCCTACGTGGTGCTGCTGTTCCTTGGTCACGTCGTAAGCATCGTGAGTTCGCCCAGACCCTCAGAAGAAGGCTGCGATCGCAGAGATTCCACAGCCTAATGACAAAAAAGCTATACGCAGATTCCTTCGATTGTTCGCTTATTACCGGCGATTCATCAAGAACTCTTCGCGCATCGCTGAACCTTCGACCAAACTTACCAAGGCTGACGTGCCTTTTAAGTGGGAAACGGCGCAAGTGGAAGCTTTCAAAGAGCAGACGCACCGCTTACAGTGCCCTCCTGTGCTCGAAACTTTGATGGAAACGCCGAAACCAAAACTCATACCGATGCAAGCAGTGTGGGCTTAGGAGCGGTCCTCGTTCAGAAAAATGGAAGACAGGAGAAAGTTATCGCGTTACGCTAGCCGTTCACTGCCGAAAGCCGAAACCAGCTATTCGACGACCGAGAAAGAATGTCTCGCCATTATTTGGGCTGCGTCCAAATTTCGCCCCTACCTATATGGACGACCAGTCAAGGTTGTGAGCGATCACCATGCTCTGTGCTGGCTGGCCAATTTTAAAGATCCCTCCGGCCGCCTTGCTCTTTGGAGCCTGCGTCTTCAAGAATTCGACATAACTGTAGTCTACAAATCTGGCCGCAAGCATTCCGATGCAGACGGCTTATCATGAGCCCCCGTAGACGCAGTACCCGAAGAGGAAGACGACGACGCTTTATTAGGATCGGCAAGCGCCAACAGTTTCGCACTGCAGCAGCGCCCGGACCCTGAGTTCCAAAGTCTAGTTGATTATTTCTAAGGCAAGACCGCATCGCCTCCCCGAGGCTTCAAGCGCCAACTGTCGTCCTTTGTCTTTCAGAATAATTTCCTCCTGAAGAAGACGTTGCGCCCAACAGGACGGTGCATCTTCTTGTCGTGCCAAAAAATTTCAGGCAAGAAATTATGCAGGCATGCCATGATGAGCCGACTGCTGGGCATCTCGGCATTGCTCGCACGTTGCACCGCATCCAGGAGAAGTACTATTGGCCGCGGCTAGCTGCCGACGTTTCCCATTACGTGAAAACGTGCCTTGAGTGTCAGCGACGCAAAACGCCTCCGATTAGACCAGCCGGACTCCTGAACCCCATACCACCTCCAAATAAGCCCTTTCAGCAAATAGGGATGGACTTCCTCGGCCCCTTTCCGACTTCATCATCAGGTAACAAGTGGATTATCGTGGCCACCGACTACATGACTCGCTACGCCAAAGAAAAATAATTGCCTAGTGGTACCGCAACAGAAGTTGCAATATTTTTCGTCGAACAAATTCTCCTGCAACACGGCGCCCCCGAAGTGCTCGTCGCAGACAAAGGAACGGCGTTTACAGCTGACCTGACGGAAGCCATCTTAAATTACAGTCAGACAAGCCATCAAAGGACAACTGCGTATCATCCGCAAACCAACGGACTCACAGAGCGTCTGAACAAAACCATCGCAGGCATGCTCTCCATGTACATCGACGCCGAACACAAGACGTGGGACGCCATTCTGCCCTACGTGATCTTCGCCTATAACACTGCCGTCCAGGAGACTACTAGGTCTGCCCCATTCCAGCTTGTATACGGTAGAAAGCCCACGACAACCCTCGACGCAATGCTCCCGCACGTTTCAGACTAAGACAACCTCGACGTCGCCACCTACCTGCATCGCGCCGAGGAAGCCCGATGACTTGCGCGGTTTCGCAGCACACCGACGCCCGACGCTACAATCTGCGCCGAAGAGACACGCATTACAAGCCAGGTGATCATGTTTGGATACGGACACCAATTCGCCGTCGTGGATTGACTGAAAAGTTGCTGCGACGATACTTTGCGTGTATAGGGTTCTCCGCCGCATTGGTGACCTAGCATATGAAGTCATCCCCGACGGCACGAGAGCATCTCAGCGACCACGCACACGCCCGGAAGTCGTACATGTAGTACGCCTTAAGCCCTATTATGAACGCTAAAGGACTCGAAGATTACATTCTCCGTGTTTATTTTGATTTTAAAGCATCGAGGCGATGCTTCTTTGAGAGGTGGGTAATGCCACTTATCATTTTAGTATCCGTTCATTCGCGCTCAAGGCCTCAGGAAAGGGATGTTATCATTTTTGTTTGTGACGCGAGAAGCGGCCGGACTAATCTCGATTGATCACAGCCATGAAGAGCCGCATCTACATTTTTCTAGATTACTTTAGATGATCTTGACCTGTTATCTCGAAGTTTCCTTGGTGGCTTTAAATTGAGCGATGCCGCGAGCGGCGGGCATTCGTAGTTCGACGACTGACGAGCACGTTTGTTGCTTACGCCGCTGCCGAGTGATTCAAGCTCTTTTGCGGGCGCAAGGCAGGCCGCATAAAGAGCTTCGTTTGCAAGTATTTCTGCTGTCTTCCTGACCGCTGGACTGCCGTCACTACAAAGTGGCATTATATATATATATATATATATATATATATATATATATATATATATATATATATATATATATATATATATATATATATATATATATTGCCACATTCCTGGGCACACTCGTGGCGCCGTCTCCTGGCAGAACTGCCTTAACCGCTATTCTGGCTAGCCTTAGCCATGGTGGCGGGCAGTGCTTCTTCTTCGTTGTCTCTTCTGTGTGATGGCCTCGGGAGTCCGCTGCTGCCTCGCGCTTCACAGTACAACGTGCCCTGGCCGTCCCGACTGTCTAGCCGCGACATATTTGGTGGAGCCGGCTGGGTAACGTAACATGTACACTGACTCCGAAGACGCCTTTGAAGACAGTTCTCAGGGCGTAGACACAACCTCCGTCCACAAAGCGAGCCGCCGCCTGCTAGGCCTATAGCCAGAGTTCAGCGGCCTGACAAAACCAAGGAAGATGACATCAACCACTGGTAGCCAGACCACTCAACGTCTTGGAGCTGACACTGCGTTCGTGCTCCACGCGCCCCGGTCACCGCCGACGCTCCACGGAGACATGTTTGAAGACGTTGAAGATTGGTTGGCCAGTTTCGACCTTGTGGCAGCCTTCAACCAGTGGGACGGTGAGCAGAAGTTGAGGAATGTCTACTTCGCGCCAGAGGACTCGGCAAAGATCTGGTTCAAGAAACACGAGACCTCTTTTGCCACCTGGGAGGTTTTTCGGCGTGAGTTGCTAGCGACATTCGGCAACAGTGAAACAAAAGAGAAGGCTGAAGTCGCTCTGCACTCCAGGTCGCAGCAGCCAAATGAGAGCGTCACCATGTTCGTTGAGGACATGATGCGTTTCTTAAATCGAGCCGACCCTGCTATGGCCGAGGCCAAGAAAGTGCGGCACCTAATGCGGGGTGTCAAGGAACAGCTCTTTGCTGGACTTGCCCGCGACCCTCCAGGAGAGCGGCCGATTTCACAAGGGAGGCAACGGGTATCGAGCGCTCTCTGCAGGAACGAGGCGCGCACTACGCACGTGAGGCTACCGCAGCAGCCCCTTCCCAGTACACGCCTACGTCGCTGCCCGCCGAGGAGCTTCGGGAGCTTGTAAGAAGCCTTGTCCGCGAGGAACTGGCGAAACTTCGCCTTCAAGTTCCCCAGGCCAGTGTCGCTGCCGTAACGGACGTGGTCCGTGACGAAATCCGACGAGCTGTGCAGCCGCCCCCCGCTCCACACCCGGCGCCTTCCGTAATGACGTACAGCGAAGCACTACGAATTCCTGGGCCAGCGATGCAAGCCTTTTTCCCCGTCGTTCCCGTGCCATTACCATCCCTGCGTTACCCAACCGCAGCAGTACCACCCGTGCTGCAGGAGTTCAGGCCCCCATGAGCAAAGCGCACGTGTGGCGTACGCCAAACAATCGGCCGCTCTGTTACCACTGCGGGGAGCCCGGCCACATCCTCCGTCACTGCCCCTACCGCAGAATGGTTTTAAGGGGGTTTTCACCTGACGCACCTCGACCACGCTACGGTGAAAGACCACGGGATATCGAGCTGTACCTGGCTGATAACGTGCAGTCCTCGACCCCGCAGCGACGCCAGTCCCGATCGCCATCCCCACGGCGGTTCTCTTCGCCCGGCCGCCCGTCGTTTTCTGGCCAGTTCAGAGGCGCGTCCCCACATCGGGAAAACTGAATACGGCGTCCTCCGGGGGTACGGCCGCCGCTACTGGAACGTGTCAAGAGCCTCCACCCGACGATTCGCCGCGACGCTCCGATCAACGATGACGTGACCCGAAGACCTCAACGACGCGCTGCGACCAACTGGTTTCCCCCGAAATTCCGGTATCCGCCGACAACCATGACGTTACCACACTCGTGGATACCGGCGCCGATTTTTCTGTAATGAGCAGTCGGTTAGCCACAGCCCTGAGGAAGGTTCTAACCCCTTGGTCCGGGCCGCAGATCCGGACAGCGGGTGTCCATGTCGTAACTCCGATTGGTGTCTGCACTTCGCGAATCCAGATCCGCGGTGTTACTTCCCTTGGTTGCTTTGCTGTGTTACCCGAGTGCTCCAAGGACCTCATACTCGGTTTGGATTTCCTTCAGGAGTACGGTGCCGTCATCAACGTTCAGGAGCTAATCGTGTCGTTTTCCACCCAAGGCCCTGTCGACGACGATACCGTGCCACACAGGGCTAAGTTGTGCGTCTGTGATGACCAGGTGTTGATCCCGTCAAGAGCCAGCATGTTTGTTACCGTAGAGTGCGATAACAGCCCCAGCACTCGTGGCATCGCTGAAAGCAACATCTCGCTGCTACTGGGTCGGCAAGTGTGTGTAGCTCGCGGAATTATTGAATTGGACAGTGGGCGAACCGAACTTATGGTGACCAATTTTGGTTCTGAACCTGAGTGTTTGCCTGGCAAAACAGCTATTGCGTATTTCTAAGAACTTCGTGAATTCGCGGGACAGTACGCGTTCTCCGAAATCCCGGCATCAGTGGAGGCGTCGACCACTCCCTTAAAGACCGACGTGAACCCGAACCTCCCGTCTCATCAGAAACGATGCCTGGAGAGCATTATCAAATCTTTCCGCGACTGCTTTGCCTCGACCTCCAAGGTCAGGCAGACTCCGCTCACAAAGCACCGCATTATTGTTAACGCAAACCAGCGACCGTTATGCCAGCCTCCTTATCGGGTCTCTTCGAAAGAACGTGACGCCATTCGCCGGCAAGCTCAAGAAATGCTCCAGAACGACGTGATACAGCCGTCGACGAGCCCGTGGGCATCGCCTGTTGTCCTTGTGGCGAAGAAGGATGGAACCCCCTCTGTCCCTTGGTTTCTGTGGCTGTTGGCTTCTCATATTTATAACGAGCCTCTCATCCCCCTTCCCTTGTTTGCTATATATTGGTATATAAACCACCGGCGGGTGGTTTCTTACGTGCACCCTTCCTCCGCACTTAATTTGGAGGATGTAGCGGTGTAATAAAAGCTAAAAAAAAGTACGTGAAAAGAAATTCAGTAGTTGGTTTGTGCTCTCGAGAAAGTTTCAATGGGGGCCTTCCGATCTTTCAACTGCGCTCGAGAGCGGTTCCTGCCCTAGCGTCATGGCCCTTTTTCCGTAAAAAATTTGTGCTCTCCGTGCCCGCTTGAAATATACACGCACCAGCGCCCCTGCCGTAACGGACCAATCGAGGCATCTATAAGATCTCCATACAGAACCCTCCACCCGCCTCCCTCTTTAGTAACCTCGATGGAAACAAAATCTACACAGTTCTCTTGTGTTTTAACTTTGATGTTGAGATCATAAACGCAATTTCTAATTGGAGATAGTTTTAGCTGTTCGTTTATAAAGCCTCCTCGAAAGAAACTTTGGGGCAAAGTTTCGACACAAGCTGGTCATTGTGTGAATTAGTGTCGTGGTGTTCAGTATCTTCAGAACATCTTTATATTGTCGGTTCAGTGCGCATCGTATCAGTAAGGATGTACTTGGAATATCACCCTAAAGGGCTTTTCTACTGTTTGAAGTAATATCGTGCATGAAACAACATTTTTGTCATAAAGTTGTCCACAAGTTCTTATAAATTGTAGGCGCTGAACACAAGGGGTGCCTCCAAGCGCGCACCTGTGTATTTTTCACAGAGTCGGTCACCCCCTCACCCACGGCGGCATGCTCTCCTGATCTTTCATTGCGTCCTTTCCAGCATTTTATTTCTGTCATATATCTTTACAGATTGCCGTTTTTAGTGCCATTGGCTGCGGCCAGCCGTCCAAATAATGAGGCAATTTTGTTGACTGGCACTTCTTTCTGTCTGCGTAATATTTATTACTACTGTCCCAAAAACACGATGTGGCAGGGATATACATCTGTTTCAAGAATATCTAACTCATTCCTGATATTTTGGCACGACCTGCAAGTGATAAAGAACACTTCAGTTAGAGTTTGTGTGACGTGTACTCTTAACTGAGATTGCTTAAGTCAATTAACTATCTTTAGGCCTGATCAATGTACATATTCTTCAAGAGATTTTTTATTGTTTTAATTTGCCAATGCACCGTTATTTCCTGGTTTTCTCAAGCAAGCGCGCCTACTGGCATGGCCATCTATTGACTGGTTTGGAAGACGCAAATAGCAAAATAATATTAAGAAGTCCTACAGCTTCAATATAGTGCCTAACACTGCCACAACAAAAGAAAGAATAACCGAAGGCGTGTCAGGAGTTCATACCCCTTCTGAATCATGTCCAGCTCTTCTCGGTAAAAGTATTTAATGACAGGAAATATTTGATTAATGAGATTTTTTCTCATATTGCATTATTTCACTATATCACTCAATGTACCCGCAGATCTTCACTATGCAAGCGTGCATTTTTTACCAGTAACCTCAAAGCTATCGTCCAAAACGCTCCCCATTGGTTTTATATGCCGGTCTTTACTACTAAGTGTCACCGATGGAAAAGCTTTAAAACAAAGATTTTTTCACTCATCCAAAAGATAGAGGGTTACCTTTAATATTTACCTTCCATATCCGCACTTTACAATATTCTGATATTCAATTTTTTTTTCTCCAAGGATGCTGGACTTGATAGCTATTGCTGCTCGCATAATGTCGACGGTTTATCAGCATTTTCTGTTCAGAGCAACTGTCGAAGACTAGGTGCGCCACTTGCGCTACTGCTGTTACTTCCTGGTTAAGTCAAGAAGTTGAAGCATGCGAGAACCATTTCCGTTTTAAACTTAATTTTCTGAATATTTCAGTGCAGTCCAGAAACTACAAGACTTTCTTTGCTCTTTTAATCTTGCGTTATTTTCCTTGGCTATATTTGCATGTTATTATAATCTCCAAACATTTGTCTCTATAGGTGTAGAGGTGAGCTTAGAAATATGACGGGCTCGAAACAAGCGATTCATATGATGTACCAAAGCGTTCTTCAGTGGCATTCAACTATACATTATATACCGGTCCAGAAAAGTTAAATATTAACGTAAAAACAGCGCTCCTTTATGCCAACGGAAGTAAATTTCTCTGTGCACTGATATTTTAATAGGCGTTAAGCGTTACTTTTCATTTTCAAAAAGAAAAAACGTGACCACATTATCAATTATCAATGCCAACTGACTTCCGTTTACGGTGCATGCAACTGCCGCCTTAGAAATATGTGCATATTTCGGTTTGTCTAATGGTAAGCATTTACAAGTCATAACTACCCAGATACAGTTTTTAACAATTTGTTTTTCAGTCGCGTGAAACCCTGCTTCGCTGCATTCTTGCATTAGGTTGTTTTCGTTTTAAAATAACAGATTACTTCCTCTTATCTTTTTTTTTGTCCAGGTACACCTTTAGCTGCCCATGCTGAGGAAGGTGAGTACGCAAAGCCGTCTTAGTACATATGTAATACTGCAGACGTAAGTGCTATTAAGCAAGAAGTTCGCAAATAAATACATCGCTAAACATTTTACTCGAGTGAGGACACCTACAATGAAACAAACCAGACGCGCCGTATCCCACCAACTTGCCTAATATAACTTAGACCAGACAGTGAAGCGTAAATATGACATCTGCACTAGTGCAGTATAGCCAGCGTAACAGGCTGCATCTCCTGTCTAGCACAATTATTTGGCTTTCTGAGGCAGCCTACGTGCGGCTTAACCTAGGGATTTCACAGAATACCGTTTATTTTTCCCTGCCTATTTGTCACTTTTTATGACCTAGTTTTTAAATCATTCCTGCTACAAGTTCGAAGATGCATACCAACTTTGTAGCGAATTATATTGAAGACTCGCTTTGAAAACAATGAGTTTGTAATGAAGGCTGAGCGTAAAACTCATTCCTTCTTTCAATGCGCCTTCATCGCGCGTACAAGTTGCTTAATGTCCGTGTGCGTGAACCGATCGAATCCTTGGGTGAAACCGTAGTGCATAATAAACGATATTCGACAAAAAAAAAAGCATTGCGCTGCCGAGACCTGGGCGATTTCGAGGGCTGCGATAGATGAAAATATGCAAAAAAGAATATCCCTTGAAATAATAAATGTTGCCCTTTCGGCTGGGCGTCCACTAGACGTGGCCACGAATCCAATGTTCTTTCATCTTAACGAAAAACCGATGCGGGGACCTTCAGTTCTTAGAAAAGAAACTAAAAAAGTCGTCTGCCTTCGGTGGAAGGCTTTTCAAAAGACCTCATTTTATGTTATTAAGCTGCTTCGTGGCGCTGTTGCTGATATAACCTTTTAAAGGCGCACTACAGCACTATTCAATAAAGTTCCCGGTACGCTGGGCAAGTTAAGGAATCATGCTTCATGAATATTCTCTTGCAAAAAAAATTTTTTTTTAGATTCGTTTAGCGGTAGCAGAGTTATCTGCAGTTAGGATTTTATTTTCGCCTCTACACACTATTTGCGCATCGTTTTCCCAAAGCCAAGGGTCGGAGCTCCTCTGCCGGCACCTCCTACCTTCGGTCTGCCGGTGCTCGGGAAAATTCCTCGCGGGTCGGAGCTACCGGATGCGCTGCCGCAATGCAGATGGTTGGTAGCGGCCACGATCGCAATCCAAAGTTTACGGGACACAAGTGTGCGAAAAAAATATTTCGCCACAGTCACATAATTCATTCCGTTAAATGTCTCAACGTTTATAGCGACGTCCATATTGTATCCGCTGGAGAATTTTTCACGAGACTGGGTCGTTTGGTAGAGCTGCAATAACCTTTTTTCCGGGAAAACCTGTCCCTTTAATATTTGAATCCCGATGATACACTGCAATGGAACAACTTGCTGTGGCAGTGTGCTACTCCTAACATAAGTTTTAATCCTTCGTTTCATATCAGTCAAGAACCGTTCATATTGTAACTGCCATGTATTTTACGTCAGGTAGCTAGATGAGAAAAGCATATTTGACTAAACAGTAACTAATCCGCTAGCTTTCCAACTTTGTCATGACGACTGGTTTTGCTAGTTTATTTTGTATTTATGATGCTAAGCACAGCGTGAGAGAAATATTCGCATGATTCTAAAATTTTCACACTGTTCATCAACGAAATGTCATTGATTAACAACGAATGGCAACCATTGACCGCCCAGTTTATGCATGAACAGAAAAGTGTACAAAGCCATGGGTCTCAAATCATCGTAGGAGGGAGAAAATCTCTTGGAAAACTACGAGCTGGGCTAATCGCTCACAGCATGCAGGCCGACAAGCTGCAGAAACACCGTGTCGTTGAAAATCTGTACATAGGATGCATGCAGGGAAGTGTTTTCGACCAATGAATAATAAACGAGTTCAAGCGTAAGCATGCCTTGGCCCAGAATGGCAATACGCGGCGAACAAAAGTGAGTGGTGGGCGGCAATACAAGAAACGGGTGTCGCCGACAGTTTTTCGAGATTTGAAAGTTCAGCTCATCAAATCCCTATGATACACTGCAAAATAAGTAAAATAACTGGTGTAATAGGTCGTTTAAGGTATATCCTTCCCACACGGATCAGACGTTTGCTTTATCATTCACTCTTTCAGTCACACTTGAACTATTGTCAACTAGTATGGGGAAACACAACATCCACTAATATAGAAGACATCCACCTGTTACAGAAAAAGTATCTCCGACACACATATAATGCTTCTTATACTGCTTCCACCTCAACTTTCTTTAGCAACTCTGCTGTAATTCCAGCTCATATTCTCTATAGATATCGCTTAAGCCATGTATATAAACAAGAAATCCACGGGAATAACAACAATATGCGTAACCTATCCCAATTACAGGACAGAACTCCAAGTTACCTTACAAGACACTTCGAGGATTGGTCAGTACCAATGTCACGTTCAAGTTACGGGAAACAGTGCCTTAAGTACACAATACCAACGCTTTTGAATTATTATAATTCTGTACGTTTTGACCTTTTCACGGCAACCTACAAGGACCTCCGGCAGATGTATTTGGTTTCTATGTAATGTTATCTAGCCTTGCTGTTGTTTTCGTTTGGATTTGTAGAAGTGAGTTCCGCTGTTGTTTTCTGTTCTTTTTGTTGTTTTCTGTTGTTTTCGTTTACGAGTACTAAGTCTGTATCATATTAAATATGTATGTATATGTTTGCATATCAAGAATATGTTACGTGATGCCGCGACTCTGCCAAAATAAGGGATTGTGGACCCGTCAAGCTGTCCAAGGACAGCTTTTTTTCTACAATCCCCCCATATGTATTTGATGGCAAATAAAGATTTCATAGCTCATCAAAAAGAAGAAACGCAGACTGAACGGCACAAGCGCACAGACCAATCGTATCTAAATACGTTTGCCGGCATGGGACTATATAAAAGCAGGTAGCAGGAGGAATGCTTGTAGACATTTTTAACATCTGAAGTATCGGCGCGGTATCCATGACACATCACTTGCGTTTTCAAGGACGCAGTTGACGTTCGGTCTCTGTCTGTCTTCGGACCTTTGACGTTATCAGGTAGGGAATGTTGATTAGAAGTTATCTGAGAGAAGAACTGCGGGTACTTCATTAAACATAGCTTGCAGAAATGCACATTTGAGCACGAACATTCTTGAATACTCCTAGCACTTACTTGGAATTGTTTTCTTCAATTTTTATTCCGAAATTCTAAACTCAAGAGATAAGCTCCTGATTTAGAAATTTAAGCATTTCATTTTGCATGCACCGCAACAAGTCTTGCATGCACCGCAACAACGCCAGCTTTACACGCCGTGAATGGGCTAGCCGCACACATTTTGTGAGCAGTCTGATATCCGGCAGCCGACCGGCGGTGGCTAGCGCTGGTGATGGACAGTTGCGCTTTCCCATAATGCAGTTATTAGCACTCCTGCTTTCGTTGCACATCGTCGAAGTGGAGATGCCCTTCTCGATCCACACTACGAAGTCGTGAAGGGCGCCGTAATGGGGAGCACAGGATCACATTAGAGAAATTGGGCCACTTAAACGTGCGCTGAAATTTCCCAGCACGCGGTAGTTTTTGTATTTTGCTTCTATTAAAATTTCTCCTCTATAAAAAACCCGCGGCACTGCGAGCAGGTTCGCGGTCGCATTCGAACCCGGGTACTCCGGCCAGGTGCTCGTACACCCAGCCGGAATGCATGGTCTCGAACCCGACCACGGCGGCCGCGTTTCGATAGAGGCGGAACGCGAAAGGCGCCCGTGTGCTATGCGATGTCAGTGCACCTTAAAGGTCCCCTGGTGGTCAAAATTATTGAGGTGTCCAGCGAGAGATACGTGAGAGAGTTACTGCGCCATTTTCTTCGCTCAAAAAGAAATTTACTCATTTTTTTTACGCATACGCAGTAGTAGTAGTAAGTGATTTAATAAGACATAATAAATAGAATGAAAAGATTTTTGCTCGTGGTGGTAGAAAACATTTTATTAGAAGGCCTAAAAATAATCCCGACAATTACGCTAATGCCTAATGAAAAAGTTGAGCGCAGCTAATCAGTTGATTCAATTTTTTGATAGATTAAGGGAAAGAATTCGAGCAGGAAATGCATGTACAATTACAGACAACTTGTTAAATTTCACACATATTTCTTCTTAAAGAATAATATACTCCACTAACAGTTCTCGTTTGTAATGAAGGAAGTTTGTGGTCGGAGAAATAGATGAATATATGCTCGACGTACTGCATTAATGTCTGGTTCTCAAAGACGACGTCTGCGCAAGCATTTCGCGAGGTTGTCACAACCGTAGGAGGCGTTACGAGCGAGAGGAACGGCATGTTCTCCCGGATAAGTGGTAAGAAATTCCTGCTTGTCTTTACATTTACATTAAATTCCCCACCCGCCCTGGTGCCCTGCCAGGTGGCAGTTAATGGTTGATCGCGAGAGTTCGCTCGCCGTTGTCAGTGCTGACGCATACAGCCTACATCTCTCACCACCCCACGTACTTATAAGCGCAATTGAGGCGTCCGATAACCCAGGGAGCCAGTTAGGCGCACTTTCTTTCCTTAAAATATTCGGAGTGTAAAAAGTTGTGAACGCCAACGCCAAAGAACACAATGAGCTCCGGTGGCCTATTGCTTCAGTGCCGCGTTTCTGACAAAACGTTGTCAATTCAAACGTCGGTGATTTCCTGCAGCCCACATCTCTCTCTGATCACCACACCTCCCTAGGAGCGCGATTCAGGTGTACACTTTCCCAGGGAGCCAGTTGCACGCACCTTTGCCTTAAAATGATCGGAGTGCAGAATCATGTCAACACCAACGTCAATGAACAAAATGAACGCTGAAGGCCTATGGCTTCAGCGCCGTGTTTCTGGCACAACGTTGTGAATGCCTGCAGCCCACACGTCTCATCACCCAACATACCTATCAGCGTGATTCTAGTGTCCACTGACCCAAGGAGCCAGTTGTGCGCACTTTCTTTCCTTAAAATAATCAGAGCGTAAAACGTTGTCAACGCCAACGCCAATGAACGCAATGAACTGAAATCGCGAGCGATAAAATTAGCCGCCTCTTTGTCAGGATGGGCCACGTGAGCGGGTAACCAGGTTATTTGGATGTGGCGACAGGGGATGGTGTCTGAACGTAAGAGGCCGATGGCTGGTGTTGGGGGCTACAACGATAGCTACATTACGCCATGTTTTCGCCTCTTCTCTGTCGCCGCGCTTTGAGCCGTGGCCGCACTGTGACGTGATACCCTGGCCCTCGATTCTACAGCAACTCGGCTCATCGTGGTCGCCGCGCGGCCTCAGCTCCTGCCGTTGGGCGCTCGCTGCGCCCTCTGTATGACGTCACACCCCGCGCTCCGCAGCTGTCATAACCGGGAATATAGAAGGGGAGAGCTCGCGTCGCCGCAGCCATAGTTGAGGGCGCAGTATGGAGGGTGAGAAGACGGGCAGCCTGAAGGAGGCCAGGAATCGCCGTAGAAATGAAGTGCAGAGGAGACAGTGCGCTGAAGAGACTCAAGAGGAGCGTGCCAAATGGTTGGCCAAACGCCATGCCAGCGAAGCCACTAGACAGGCTCGCTAAGCCTATAACGATGAATTTACAGCACCGACCTCTGATGATGGATGCTGTCGCTACTCGACTAGGTTTAACCACAGCCATTTTTTTTTTATTAGAAGGCCTAGAAAACAAAATTATGCAGCAGCATATCGGGCGACCTTCAGGCTGCAGTTTGTGGCGTCCAGGCTATGCCTATTCGCGACGTCCCTGCCCAGGTCACCAGCTGAAGTTGGAGATTCGGCTCGGTGCTGGACAAAGCAGCCTCCCACTGCTGCGGACTGTTTAGGTGCCAAGAGGCAGGGGGAAAGTTTCCTGGGAGGAGAATAGGATATGAGCGTAGCGGGCTCTTGGGCTGTCACATAAGCGGCAGGCCGGCGAGTACGCTCCGGGTGGAGTAGGGTAAGACGTGGGGGGGGGGGGGGGGGGGTGAGGGCGGTGGTATGAAAGGTGTGGGCCTGAGGAGGCGCCACAAACGTTCGTGGTGCGCTGGGAAAGGAATTTGTGATGAGAAGGCAAGGTGAGACGAGAGAGGTGGTAGTGTATAGTAATATCATGGTACGTGAGAAGCGCGCGTCGCATTTATCCATTCCCTCTCCAGAGCAGCGCGAGCCTCCGCGCTCCGACGTGAGTATGGACAGAAACCTGCCATAGCCGGGGGTGTCACCCGTCTAACAGCGCACCTGTACACCGCAGGCTTGGAGTCACTGAAAATGTATTCCGCGGAGGGCTGCATGATGGCAAAGGCAGTAGCTGCCTCCTCGGCGTCTACAGAGGTCGAAGTGCAGACTGAGGCAGTAATAATGGGTTGGAAGGATTTGTCACTGACTGCAAGGGTTTGATCTGGGTAGGGGCTGCACGAGGCTGCATCCACATAAGCCACGGCAAGTTTCAGTTGGTACTCACGCCAGAGCGCGGAGGCTTGCGCTGCGCTGCGGGAAGGGGTGGTGTTCAGTATGCGCATTATTAGGGAGGGTATGAACGGTTAGGAGGGAGGAGACGTAGGAAGGGATGGACAGTGAGGTGGGAAGAGGGATAAGAGGGGAGAGCTTAAGGGTGGATTGAACTGCGTGATCCGGATGGGTGCGGGAAAGACGGCGGGGTTGCGCTGTACGATGGGCCTCCGTCAGCTCCGTAAGGGAGTTGTGGACGCCCATGGTCAATAGCCGAGCCGTCGAGGTAGATATGGGAAGGGATAGGGCCGACTTATACGCCTGACGAATGAGGATGTTGACTTAGTCCTCCTCGGTGCGAGAAAGGAAGAGATAACGAAGTGAATAGACGAAGCTGCTTGGAACATAGTCCTGTAACATGCGGTGGAGGTCGTGTTCCCGCACGCCGCGGTGGCGGTTGGCAGTGCAGCGTATGAGGCGGATGGTCTGGTGTACAGTGTTTGTGAGTCTAGTGATGATGATGGTGTGCTTGCCATTAGACTGAAGAAATACTGCTACGATGCGGAGGGTAGAGACAAGAGGAATAGGTGTACCGTCCAGGTAGACTCTGAGAGGAGAACGCGACATAAGGGCCACCCGCCGAGGGAGAAGAATCAAAAGCTCCGATTTGGACCGGGAGCAGCTCAACCCGATAGCCCGTGTGTGAGTCACCACCCCGTCCACGAGCGCCTGGAGGGGGCCTTCATATCACCAAGATTGCCGGTGGTTACCCAGAGGGTGATGTCATCGGCGCAGAAAGCATGAGATAGAGCTGGAACAGTGCGCAGAGCACATGCCAGCGGGAAGAGGATTATGTTGAAAAGAAGCAGGGATTAGACAGATCCTTGGGGGATGCCCTCGTTGCAAAGGGAGAAAGACGAAGAAAGTGGGCCGTATGAGATTTCGGCAGGGCGGTGGTTGAGAAAAGCGGTGATGTAAGCATAGACACGGGCTCCGACATGGAGGGAGGAGAGAGAGTCCATAATGGCAGTGTGACGTACAATGTCGAAAGATTTGGTAAGGTCCAGCGCCAGGATAGCTCGAGCGTGTTTGTGGTGGGAGGGGTGTAGGACATCCTCGGAAAGCTGGGTCATGACATCGTGGGTATATAATTTGAGACGAAATCCGAACATGGAGTCAAGATAAATGTCGTGGTCAACCAGATAAGCCTACAGGCGGGCCAGGATGACGTGCCCGAACAGCTTGCCGAGACAGAAGGGGAGAGAGATGGGGAAGAGGTGTTCTAGCGCAATAGGTTTGCTGTGTTTGGGGATAAAAGAGACGTGCATGGGTCCAGTCCCGGCATCTGCTATCGCTGCGGGAAGCACCTGAGCTGGGGCAGCGGAAATAAAGGATAGCAGGCAATGTGTAGAAGTGAAATGAAAGAGGTGAGGAAGGTTGGAGAGGATAGGGGGAGAGGTACACTGTAATAAATCAATTTACTTGTTAACATATATACAGGTCGCACGCATGTGATGATCCAGTTGAGCACCGTATAAGGCGGCCGTTTGCTGCTTGATGCCTGCGCAGGTTGAGGTACCCCAGGTGGTCTAAATTAATCAGGAACTCTTCACTGCAGCGTTCGTCATAGGTTGTGTGTCACTTCGGAACATTAAACTTCATATTATATAATATATTCGCGTCTACCCCACATCAATTTCCTTATGTTACCCTGGCGTTCGCTGCAATTCGCTGCTGTTAATAAGCCCTTACAAATTCGCAATTAACCTGCCGCGTCCCGAACGAGCTATCTCCCTCAAGCGCCAAACACCTGTCTCCATCGAACCGACACGAGGATATTTCGTTGCTTGAACCGTTCGTGTGCGATGATAACGCACCTGAACATCGAGTGACAAATCCACTTCTAATTAACACATTTCAAAGATTTTTGTTAAACTAATCATTCTCCCGAGGTTAGGCTTGCTAAAGGGACAACGTCTATCGGGACACAGACGAGAAATTCACGTCAGCCATTTGCTGACGTGATTGCTCTGTACCAAAATTTATACGAGCTCTGACGGCAACGATTCTTTACACGGCACTCATGCCAGACCTTGTCGAGTTTGACAAATGTCACTCATTCCTCAGTTCTCCTTGAGATAGAAGAATTCGTGCGCGAAAAGGTCCCACAGCAACTTTCATTCATTTCCTGCAACCAGGACTCGTCATATCCGCTTGCTACCGATGCCATCATCCGGATCATTATCAGCCGGACAATGTCCACTTCAGGCGAAATGCCCCTCCCATATATCTCCCATTAGCTGTCTTAATCCCGCTGTGGCCCTCCTATGCCCGCAGACGTCAGGAACTCATCCGCCCACCTAATTTTCTGCCACCTTCTGCTACGCTTCCATTCTCTTGGAATGTAGGCTTTTCCCATTAACGACCATCGGTTGAGTTGTCTTTGTTTTACATGCCTTGCCCAAGCGCATTTCTTCGCCTTCATGTCGACTAGGGTACCATTAACATGCGTTTGTTCTTTGACTCACTTCGCCCTCTTCTTGTGTCTTAACGTGACGTAGCACTTTACGTAGGTTACTGCGCTGTCCACAACATTAGTTGAAGCATTTTTGTTCGCCTCCAAGGACCTGCCAAATGCGGTCCACCCGATTCTTATTCTCCTGGCATTTACATTATCGTGATCCTAATCTACGGTCATTACCTGCCCTAAGTAGACGCATATCAATACTATATCCAGCATCTCGCTTCCAGTTCGTAACTACAGTCCCTATTCGAGATGGTTGGACCTTATTTTGGTTTCCTGCACCTTAACGTTTGCACCCACCGCCCTGTTCTGGCTGGCTAAGCCATTGACCATGTTTTGCAATTCATCACCTGAGCGACTTAGCAACGGAAAGTCATTAGCGACTTGCAAATTGCTAAGGCATTCTTCAATAAATCGTATCCACAACTGCTCCCATTCCAGACAATTGGAGAACTCCAGTAAAAAGGCAGTGAACAGCTTTGGCGAGATCATGTGTCTGCATGACTCCCTTCATTATTAGAATTATTATTGCCGACTTTAGAGAGGACTATGGTGGCCATGCACCCTCATAAAAATCTTCTGGCATTTATATATAAGGCTCTCCTGGACACTCATTCCGCAATGCCTGCACTACTGCTAAGTTTTATACAGGGTCAATTGCTTTCTCGTAACCTTTCAAGGCTGTATGTAATAGGTTGGTTACACTCTGCGTATTTCCCAGTCAGGTTATTGATATGGAAACAGGGTAGATTAACGGACATCCTCTACAAAAGCTTTCTTGATCATATGGTTCGTTGATGTCTATGATTATCCTTACTCTATTGGTGACCCCTTACTAAATTCCTTATGACCTATGAACAGTAAGTTGATCGGCCTCTAATTTTTCAGCTCTTTCAGGCCTCTTTTCTTAGGGATTAAAATCATGCTACCGTTCTTACAATCTTCTGGCAGGCTCGAGGTCATAGGTCATTACGCATACAGGTTGGCTAGTTTTTCTAGCACAATCGCTCCGCCGTTCTTCCGGAGATATGCTGTTACCTGGTCCTCACCAGCTGCTGCCTAGTAGGCATTGATCCCTAAGCTTCCCCTCGCCCACGCTATAAGCCGTGTCATTGAGCATCAAGTCACAGACAGTGTTCGTCGTGTCTGTCAGGGAAGCCACGAGGCTGCTCCACTCACGTATGTCGAAACTGTCTCTCGGTATGAACGAAGATTCCGCTCCTATCAGCTGTCCCCCTCAGACGTCAATCCAATCTTGCTTACCTAAGCCGTGACCCGCGGTCGCTCACAACATACGGCATCCTTGGTCGTGTCTCTCGCTGATGCCGACGCCGCACGCTCCCGGCTTGCGATACACCACTACCAGGTTTCTATGGTCCCCGGCAGAGTGCTATCCGGTCTTATAAGACTCCTGGGTCACTACCAACTTAATTCACCTCCACTCGCTTTGTTTACATCACTTCCTCTACACCTTACCCCGTCGTCGTTTGCTTGGTGTGATGCTGGAGCGTACCCGTGCAGCACCGATGGGAACCTGTTAGCTGCAGTTCCCCAAGGAGGAGCTGCGCTTCTGCGCCCATTTGCAAGTTCTCTTGTGTTGCCTGCCAATGTTATTGACTTTTACGTCCAACGAGTTGATACGTACGCCCTTGATGACACTGACGCAGCCGTTACCGTCATCGATGCTCGTATTTGCCGTTCATCGCGTAAAGAAGCGACTCCGATGTCTTGTGTTTGTTTCCCTTTGTACTGCGACAGCACACCCTCTCGATTCTATAGCTTTGGACAGGTCTCAGGTCTTTTCGCTCATAACGGTTTGTACATGTTGAGTTAGTCTGTCTAGCCTAGTGCACTGCACGGGCTCGGGCCAGCCCGAAAGCCCGAGCCGGGACGGGATCTGTTTTGCCGGGCCCGGGCCTAAAGTTGCGGGCCCGGGCAGCGCTCGGGCTTAAAGCTGCGGACCCGAGTCGGGCTTGGGTCCGTACAGAAACGGCTGGTGTCCGACTATTTATTCACTATTTCAGAGTGAAGTACACAACTGTGGCATTGGAGCAGCGACACGGGTGACGCATGGGTTATAGTACGCGCTGAGAAAAAAACTATGCTTTATTCATTGACTTACTTATTTCCTTATTTTCACGCCGCGGTGGCTTAATGGTCAAGGCGCTAGAGTGCTCCTAGCCTCGGCGGCCGCATTGCTAGTTGGGAGGCAAGCATGACAGCCATGTACTTTGTACTATCATTGCTCGTTGAAGAAACCCATGTGATCCTAATGATCCGGAGCCCTCTGCTTCGGTGTCTCTCACAGCCTGACCCCCTTGGGCCCTTAAGGCCCAAAAACATCGCTTTTATTTTGTAGCTATATTTTTCGCATGTTAGAAAATTCACAAACAAAAGCACGTTTGGTTATCTTTTTGATCAGCTGACCGGAACGTCTCTTAAATGAAATAGCCGCAAAAGCTCGCGAGAGTTTGTAGATCTCATCTCATAATCACATCTATTGCTCCTCACTTCTTCAGCCTGGTTGTCATGGGAAGTGTTTTGCCCTGTAAGTTATCACGTGGTTCGCGCGTTATCTTCTGCTCCACCCGTAAGAGTAAGAATCAACCGGTCTTAATTGCCCATTGATCGTTCGTCATTCCAAAATATACCCATACATTATTAGAAATGCATTCGCAAAAACATATTAGTGTAGGACACTTATATCCTACAAAACACATACCGAGAAATACTCAAGCCTTTTAGCTTTTCGTTTCTGCTGAAAGGCGACCAATTCGGCTATGAGTTCAACCTGCAAGATCGCGTTCACTAAACAAATGTCATCCCACTGCTTGCTAGGCAGCTTTAATGTTTATACTTCCGGCGGCAAAATTTAACTGATTAAAATCATGGGTGAATGCAAAGTAGTCTATTACGCGCGTATGCAGCCCTTTTTATTTGGCTCTCGCAACTTCAGGGTTCATCTTTGCGCACCTACACGAGATCAGTCCGAAAAACGGGCCTGGCGAGCACTACTACTCTTCATCACTTCCTTCTGGGTTAAAAAGAACCAACTTTCTTCAAGCCAAGCTGTGATTTCAGAACCTTCGTCGGCCAGTTTCTTATCGGTCTAGTAGGGGCCTACGTGCTCAGAGTGAGCAGTATACCTCAAGCGTTACTGTGAAACGGGCCGGGCCGAGCCCAGGCTGGGCTTCACTCCGGGATTTACGGGCCGGGCCGGGCTCACTAGAAGGATAATTTAGCGGGCCTGGGCCAGACCCGGGTTTGAAGCCGCGGGCCTCGGCCGGGCTCGGGCTCCAGGTCTCGGGCCGGGGCCGGGCTTGGGCCTCAGATTCAGGCCCGTGCAGTGCTCTAGTCTAGCCTCTCACCCCGGTAGCGCCATTTTAGGTTGACATTTTTTCTTTATCTCCATGCTACTGCCGGCAGCGCCTACGCCGAAGTCGGTTTTTCCGAGCTTCACTGGACGCCGCCAAATCTTTCTTTGAACACCTCTGTGTTACTGAAGACACCCGCATGTCTGCACAATCTCCTGACGTCGGCAGCCTCTCTTATGGCTCTTTTTCTGATTTTACCGTGCTGTTCGTCTCGTTTGATGCGTTTTTTTCACGTAGTTCCATTCCGTCTTATTTTCTTTGCACCCTTTAGACCCCCGTTCAACCAGAATGACAGATTCTGATACGTTTTCTTTTCATTTTAGATTACGTGCGGTTTCTGCATTGGACGCACCGATCCAGTTCACTCGAAACGTATAAACCCTTTCTCGTCTGCATCAAACGATCTGGCAGTTACTACTCGGCCTGCTCCAGCCTGTCACTTCATATGTCTTCGCGAACGCTCTAGATTCCAGCCTGGATCCTTGTCAACAGACCCATCTGCTTGCGTTAATAAACCAGTGTCATCAATGCTCCGACTTCCAGCAGGCATGCTTACGCCGCACCACGACTGTTGCCTATGACATTGACGCAGCTACAGACTCTCCGATGCGGCATCACCCACACTGCCTCCTTCAACGAGTGTCGGGTCTTCAAAGAGGAGGCCCGCGACAGGCTACAGCGCTGCGTCATTCAGCCACCTAAAAGCGATTTCTGTTCACCAAAAGAGGACGGTCCTATACTCTTGTGAGTCGATTATCGCTGAATCGACATGATAACACGTAAAGACATATCGCTGCTGCCAAGCACTGCTGGTGTTCTAGACTGCCTCCACGGCGTTCAATTCTTTTCATTTGTGGATTTACGCTCGGGGCACTGGCAGACTTCATTGGGCGACTTTACCTGTCCGGAGACGACCTCTGTTACTACGAATGAGTTATTTGAATGCAAGGTCATATCGTTGGGGCTGTGCATCGCGCGTGCGACGGTTATTTATTTTGCTTTGTAAGCTATAAGAGGTTTATTAGGCGTCAATTCCGGTGTGTGTCTTTCTGTAGTTGCCGAATTTTGCCTCTGGTGCTTGCATCTAGCGCAGCGCGAGTACCTTCCCTTGACGGGAGGTGGGAGGGAAAGTGCAAATCGGTATAAAGGCGGGCTCAACGACGGTCTGGAGCAAGCAGTGATTGGGGAGGATGGAAAGTGATGCCGAAATCTTGTGTGCGCCATCAGCTGATCCAATGCTACGTATAAGTACGGTGAAATTGGGAGAACCCTACAAACTCAAAATCATAAAAGAATCGTTAGGGAAACACCGGCCAAAGCAATGCGAGGTTTAAATTTAGTAAACGCAGAGTATAAAATCATTAGGAATTTAAAAATAAACAGCTTATGGGAACTGAAATAACTGATGCATTTTCCAAGCAGTGATGGTCGGGAAGAGGGTACAATCTTAAATAGAAAACCATCGCACTAAAATGCACATTCTTATAATGCCACTGGTTGCATTGAACCATCTGATCGTTTTTTTCATTTTTGTTTTGTGGTGGAAGCGTTTTGCGTTTCTCACACGGGTGTGTCATACTAAAAACGCATTCTGATTATGCACCTCGTCGCATCAAGCCATCCGACCGCCATTAAATATTTTGTGCACTTGCAGTGGTTTGGATTTCACGCACGTCTTAGAGAAAACGAAAAATGCAACACCAGAAAAGCAGGTGCACAAAACGCTCAAAATATAATGTGCTATTTCTGTGCTTCTCAGTACCTACCTATATTGCGGTTTTGACTCTTTAGAAGGCATGCTGAATTTCACTGTTATGCACTATCGCTTTCTGAGGGCTCTACTTCAAATATTTCCATTTTTTCCTTTTGAGGGGAGCATTTTAATCGGCTGCTACGATCATCTCTAGCGCACTGATCGTACATACGTATCTTGCCTGATCGTACATACGTATTTTAACGTATTCATGTAATTAAGTTACGTGTGAAATGACTGATTAAGCATTATTACTGTTTTTTTGCAGATGAAAGCCCTACTGATTACAATTATGGTATGTATATCGTACCTTTTCTACTCTGAGTGATGTTGCTAGAATTACAAGCTAACTCGTTAGCAAACAAGACCAACAATGAGTAATTTATGACATGTTGATTTTTGTAGAGAAAATAACATAACAATCTGATAATCCTCTCGTCATTACCTGAGTCTTTCAAGCCATGGTTAGGAGCATCAGTAGCGCCTATAAGATTCCATTTTCTTTTGCCTCAAGGATGGAATGCAAAAGATGTTCTGTTTAGATGCTTGTTGTACAAAAAACGTAACGCTTTGTCTGTCGTGTTCTCTACAGGTAATTCTACTGACTATTATAGTGATCCAAGTAAGTATGCTATGCTGTTTCGTGATCTTGAACGAATAATGGCTACGGTACAAATTCTTCTGCACTGATCCATTTTGGGCTCTTCTTTTGTGACTTTTCTGAGCACGTATTCTTTCCTTTTTGGGTTTTTCAGTTTACTGACTGCTGGCTTTGATCAATTTAATTTAGCTCTGCGATTACCATCGGTGCACTAGACGTGTGTATTTTTATTCTCGCATGTGCTCATTTTCAGTAGGGTCTCTCTTTGTTCTGCGTGTGAAATAGTAACTTCAACTCTGATTTCTTGTGCGGAATGACGTTCACGAGAGAACATCAAGGCGGGTACGCAACACAAACTCTAGACCGCTTTGAACTCACCAGCTTGAGAATGTTTTACGGCAAAAATACATAGGCTCAAATTTCTTTGATTTTCTTCAGGTGTAATAAGGTAAAACTGGAACCCGTAACTCAAGCAACCGGGTGCGCGCGTTTTCTGCATAAACGCTTTGAATCGTGAAATTATAAACGCTTTGAAGCATGAATTATTGAAATTAAAGTAATGCAATTTTGATAATTAGACTTCTTGTAGCCATTTAATGTCTCTCTGGTATGAAATATTTTATTGTATATGCTCGTCTGCGCTTCTTAATGTTGTCCTATTTAAATACTTCTGAAAATATGACATTTGCTGCCAAATATTCTGCTTAAGGAGACCCATAAATATGCCGGGATGAGGTTGCTACGACAATCACCAGTGAGCCATACTGGGCAGTTACCTCGCTTATAGCGACCTGCAGCTATTGTTGCTTCATTCGCCGTAAATTACCATCGTTAATATACCCCATCGGTGACGTACCGGGAGTGTTGTTTGTGTACCGAACTTTATTAACGCAAAAAAAAAAACACGGTCAAGTATCGTGTGTTAGCTAGCTCTCTCTTATATGCCAGGTGTTTCAGCGAACACTTTCAAAAATAAGAAATAGGCCTTTTGGAGGTTAAAAAATCGCTTTTACGGATAGTATTACCAGTGCTGGCGTACACCAGAGAACCGGTGGATCGTCTTGAGTAGAAAGCTGGTTAGCTAATTTATAATAATTAACTTTTTAACTGGTAGAGTTAGGTACCTAGTTGCAATTAAAGATTCGTAGCCGTTCGTCACCAATAGCCTTATCAGTTCTTAGAATTTTGAAAATTGGTTAGCCTCGCGCTGTGGCTTGACAAAAATTGGCTGCATCGTGCGAAAATACATGCGGTTTAGAAAGCATGCAGGCAAAGCAACCCCTCCAGTGCACGTAACTAGCCGAAAAAGCAAAATTTTGGCGACCAAAAGCGCCACTGGTAATCAGGTATCCGAAATTCTAAGGATAATATGGCTATTACTAACGACCGGCTACCCATGTGTAATTGGAACTGGGCGTTTAACTCTGGAAGTTAAAAAGTTATTTATTAAAAACTAATTAACCAGCTTAACACTTGAGATCATTCACCTGTTTTTTTTTTGGTGTGTCACAATAAAGACAATACTAGGCCGCAAAAGCCATATTTCTGCCCCAAGAAGCTATTTGAAAATTTTTGGAAGAGTTCTCTGAAACACTCGGATGGCATCATGGCATATTTACGCTCATCATTGCGCAGGGCGTAAACAGTGCGATGTCTCCTGATACACAATATGCGATGCACAGTGCGGACCACTTTAGTCACATGCCGAAGGCTCAGAGCATCCTTTTGGCGACTACTCAGACATTCGACCATCAGCTTAAGGAGTTCTTTTTTCCAGAGCAAGATGACTGCCTGTACATCAAATCAACCGCGCGGCCGACATATTACCAAGCGTGCTTCGGCGCATGAGATGTTCTCATGCCTTCCGTTGAAGATATTATGAGCAGGTTAAGTTTCACTTTCGTACTGAGTTGATGTACGCAAATGTGAAAAGTCTACGCAGCCCACACACATGTTGCTGGAAACCCTTACAGTTACATCTACGCAACCCACACCGCACGGTCTTCCTAGTGCCATTAACTAACAGATACAGACACCGCCGTAGCTACTCTAATAGAAGACAACGGAAAACCAAGCCAGTCGAACTGCGTCGGAGCACTGCTGTGACTACAAACGCTGAGACATCGTTCTTCTGTCTAAAAAACAAAACCTATTTGTCCCTTGAAACTTTGGGCCAGGGTAAGAATTGGCTAACTGAAGGCAAAAACAACAGTTTTGAGCACTACATCGCGTCTGCGGATTAGCGACGAAGCTGTTATTGTTGTGAAGCGAACTGGCATGGCGCCGCCGTGTTCTCAACGCTACGTATACGCAAGGACCGCAACCACCGCAACGTAAAAATCCGAAGCTTAAGTACGTCCGTGAGACTCCCACAGATCATCTGCGTTCTGCGCATGCGTTCTAGTCACCCGTAAGAGCTCTACGTACGCGAATCTTCTACGTACGTGAAACTAAAACTGTATTATCATTCATTGGACTCTTAGGCGAGTGCACGAGCGGCATGTCCCTATTGAAAAATCCGGTATCGCGGCAAACCGGATTTTACCGGAACATATCGGTTTCATACCGGTCCGGTATCACTCTCATACCGGCGAGACCCGTCTGGTTTGATGGCTATACCGGTTCATACCGGTCCGGTATCGATCTCAAACCGGACAGACCGCTCCGGTACGGGGCTCATACCGGGCAGTCCATTCCCGGTTCGAAGCTCAAATCGGACAGACCAATCCGATACGGAGCTCAAACCGGACAGACTAGTCCGGTACGGAGCTCAAACCGGACATACCAGCCTGTATTCAGAGCGATATGTGCTGCGGTTCTGGTGCTTGGTCTGCAGATTGACTGTTGTACGCCAGCAGATATTTTTAGGGGAAGGGGGGGGGGGCGGCAGCGTGCGCATAAGTGCGATAAAAATACACGGTTTTGTTGAAAGGTCTAGGAAAAGAAAAGGGCTAAGCGTGAGCTTCGCAGTGGCAAAACAGCAGTTTGTGCATGAAAGGCGGGGGCTGCTTCCCGTGCAGCACCCTGACAAAGCCAGGGCTGCTGTGTGCGGGCAACCGGCTAGTATATATCCGCCAGCAGCCTTCGTAAGTCCTTCGAAGATTACTCTGGATTTCACAGTGCAGAACTTCAAGACTGGCTGATAAACATGGCGAGCCTCCGGTGACTGCGCCAGAGGCTCAAAAAGGTTTGTTACTGTCGCGTTCATTGCAGCAGCTTTCTTAATGTTCGCTAGCGGCAGCCTCTAGCGACGCATCGATGAAGAAAAAAAATTCTTGGTTTTCGTGCAGGAATTCTTTGCACTTCTTCTTCAAGTGATCGCCCATTGATAACGCAACTTGTCCAAGCGTCATCGCGAGCGGCCCCACCCTTCACTCTATCAGGAACACATACTAATCACAAATCGCCCAGAACATTTCTATCGACAAACAAGAAAAGGTTAATTCAACGGATGCGGCAGCTTGGGGTGTTCCCTTAAGGGCGACGCTTCGTGCTAGCTAAAAGATACAGCGCTCGAGAGAACAAAATAAAAACAAAAACCACCTGTAGAAACCTTACACGAGTAACCCGTCTTTGCGCAATTTTTTTTAAAAGCTTTTTTCTTTTCTCTCCTCACCGCCTTTGCTTTTCCTTGGTCCGGTCGCAAAGAAAAAAAAATAAAACCTGCGCATTCCTGGCTTTTCTGTCCTGTCCCTTCCAGTGCCGTTGCCCGAAGCGGCGCGGAGGCGCTCACTCTACAACCCACGACCGAGCATTTTAAGCCGCCCTCTCGACCACGCTACCCGCGAGGCTTCCATGAAGTGGCGAGGAGGTTCCGATTCTGCTTGTTCACTGTGCCCGGTCGCAGCGCGGTGACTTTATGCAGAAGTCCTCCCCCGCCTTTCCTGCGTTTGTTGGGAACAGGTTTTTCTCTCCTGCGGCTGGGAATTTGAGTGTCAAGCGATGAAGGTAGCTGCGAAAACACGCTGGCACTCGCTCGTTGGCGTTGAATTTGTGTTATACAATTTTTTGCGCCTTTCTTCCGTGTTGCCTTGATCAATCTATGATCAAAGATGACATCGCCTTTCATGCGTACGTCCAGTGCAATTATGGTGGAACCCTATCGTCCTTGTCTCAGTGATGAATGACTTCTCTCCGAAAGACGTGAGTGGTGAACATTTGACCGGTGGAGGTCACGGCGGTGAAGGCGGAATATTATGACGGCGACGTCGTGCTGCTAGGACGTAAGTACGCATTTTAAATCACTCTGTTCTTTAAGTACTGCCTCCGTCTCGGGGATATGCTCGACGTCAACAGAAACGTTCTAACTGTCCAGTGTCTTTTTAACTAAAACTTTGTAGATTGCACAGCGTAGAGGGACGGAATAGCGCAAAATTTTCTTTCAGTTACATACCGAAATTGCTTGTCCTTCATGATAACACGACTAAAATTAGTTTTATAGTTTGTATTCTTTCTTTACAGAGGCATGTGGTGTACACGTGCGAGAGCAATCATCGATAAGCGTCCTGAGGGGGAGCGGCTCAAGCCCTTGAACAAACATCAAGCATCGCATCGATGCTGCGGTATGTGCCGTAAATAATGGAGGATGACCACGCAAGCTTCGGAATCGTCCGAGCAACCTGTTTACACACCAACAATGTTACGACGCAGAATTTCTATACATTATTGATTCAAATATGGAAGGCGAGGTGCATTCACGATACTGAGCATTGTCAATGCTCAGGGCCTGGCGTCTTGAGACGCCTGGCTTGTCTGTGGCTTGTCTGGGCCCACGAGGGCCCGCAATTCAGAGCCCCGTTGGTGCTACTGGGGTATGCATTTGTAATTATTGCATACAGGTCCACCTCGGGAATGGAATTTTTATTCCTTCGGCAACGTGGGCAGCAGTTATGGTGGCACCCAAAGATTCGCGTTTCTGCAAGGACGCAGCCTTTGACGACTCCACAACTCCTGGAAAGGAGCGCTACCGGGGAAGCTTGCCATCGGAACCTGAAGTCAGAAGCCTCGACAGTGGGCAGGAAGCCAATGACCCCTGAAAAGCTACAAGCCATTGGCCGTAAGTTGCATGTCACAGTGCTCAATGCATTATGTTGTGTGTCAGTGCCCAATTAAATGATAAGGTGGGGGCATTATGTACTACCAATCATATTTTCTTTTCTGCAGGTGCTTTTCACTACTTCATTGGCCAGCACCCTGTAGAGACCCCAGCGCCGGTAGATCGTCGCAAAGAGTTAAATTATTATCTCAGTGAGCTGGTTCAAGACATGCGAAAAAAATAAACATCTTTTGGAGTTTTTGATGCATTATAATACTCACCAAGCTACCAATACTTGGTAAAACTGGGAGCAAATAACACAATTGCACATCGACTGCAAAACGAGTCGCTGATAATCGCAGATTACCAGATTCTGAGGCTCTGTATATTGCAGCATTTGGCATGTACACTTATGGCCCCAGTTTTTGGGCAGATTTAGTCCAAGTGGAATATATTTGAAGCATTTTATTCCTGCCTTTGTCCTGTGATACAGGGCCCTTCTGTATAATACGGGCCTAGCCTGTAGAATACAGGACTGTCCTGTAATCCGGTATGAATTTTAAACCGGAACCGCATACCGGGTTATTGTACAGGATTTGCGATACCGGATTACCGGAGTATCCTGTACAAAACAGGAGAGTCCTGTATTATACACGACTGTCCTGTTTTATACAGGATATTCCGGTAATCCGGTATCGCAAATCCTGTACAATAACCCGGTATGCGGTTCCGGTTTAAAATTCATACCGGATTTTTCAGTAGGGGTGCTACATATGTACTTCCTAATTTTGTTGACATTATCCAGATTTCAGAACTTCACGTATGGTAAATGAGTTTGAGATAGTTACATACGTGCATGTTGTATTTCTTTCTATTGCGAAGTTCAGTTTGATCGATCAAAGGTGCAGATCGAATTTTCATTTGTATTTTTTTTCTGGTTCCCACGTTTGCGCAAGTACAACCGCTTAACACATAACAGCGCTGAGATAGGCTTTGCGCGCTATTTCCTTATTTATTGCATTACCTTGAAGGCCCCTGATGAGCATTAAGGAAGGGAGAAGAATAATAAAAAAAGTGAAGCCATAATGTAAAAAAATTAAAACAAAATGTAATGCAGCAAAGGAAAAGCGTAAGCTTGCATAGAATGCAAGATGAGTCTAACTGTCACCACTTCGCGCACTTTTGGCGTGCGTTCCCAGACACCCTTAGAGCGTGGGGGGGTAGGGGTCTCAGACAAAAGGGAGATGCCGTCGACTGATCGTGGCAAGCTCAGTGGAGACCAGCTACCAAGTGACAAAAGGCTTTAGGTGGTTCGGTGCCCAGTTTTCGCCGGTCGCAAGCCAGAGAATGGGTCGGAGCCAAATGTTCACAAACAAAACAAGATTTATACAGCAATGAGACGATACAGAGGATTTCACAACCACTCGTACGAGCACATACAACGTGATTAACAAAACCATCGAACTCGGGCAAAGTTACACTCGAGATAGATTATATTAGAAATGAATTATTGCACCTAAAGTGCACTAAGACCAGAGAGAAGCAAATAAACAAAACACAATTTGTTCAATATACTGATAATTTTGGCATTTCATTACTTGACGTATCGCCTATACTTGAAGCGAAGCCTCGGGTCTGCCAGTCTATTACACAAAGAACAAAGAGAGACTAAGGACAAACTGAAATCGGTCTTTATATATAAATTACAGTGTTCGGACAGTTAAGAAACTACTTTCAGTGAAAACGGAACATTCATAGGCTAGAAAAAGCCAAAGATACATGTGCAGTTGCTGTCATCATCGGCGGATTTAGAAAGTGAATTCCGAAGTGGAGACGCAGTTTTTGGCCGTGCATCAAAAACGTTTTTTTGTTCCTAGAAGAAGCGGCAGCAAAGCTTTTCTTCGCTGCCATGAAAGAAATTGTTGATAGAAAGGGTTAGTGCTTAATAAATTAAGTCACATGATGTATTACTCGTATGTTTGCTGGTGTTTCATTAGCGTTTTTTAAAAATCAATTAATTGGTTAGATTTTTTGAAGTAAGGAATTGTAATATTTCTATCAACTTAACGTTATTAAGAAATCCAGAAGCTCTGGGTTGACTTTCACTGGCGATGACTTTATACTTTGCAGTTACAAAAATAAGTAACGTTTTCACTTAACTGTCTTTCTTTCTTTTCGATTTCTTAGGTGTGAGGTGTTTCTGTCCATCTCCACATCTCAAGAACGCCAACGGAACAATGATAGTATGACAATTTACTTTATAAACCACTCAAAAATTAGAGGGGATGTTTAACTTACGCCTTGTACAACGCGATAGCTAATCGGTTAGTGCCCATATGTGCAGAATCCGTCATTTTCTCCTTAACTTTCATAGATCCATGGGAGTCCTCAAACACCTTATGGCACTTTAGTGCAGTGGATAAGTGATGGGCCACAGACCTGCGATGGGAGGTGCTGCCACTGGTGAAGCTTGTGCTATCTACGTTGCTGTTCACGAGTAACCTCGCGCGACTAGTCATTAGGTAAAGTGCCACCTCCCACGGCGCACTTTGTTCACAATCCGGGGGGCAAGTTGTGACGACGCAACAAGGTTACGTGGCCATGGTTGCCCATCGGTCTCATAGGTTCCTCTCTTGGGTATCTTTCGTGGGCTTTTCACTCACGGTCAACGACACCGGATTTTCTACGACAGAAGCTCCTTAACCCGCTGTCGCGTTATTATACAAGCACATATAACATTGCAATTCGAGGCTATGTTGTTCTCGAAACCATTCCCATGCATTCAAATATCTGAAATTATATAAACGCAAACGACCTAACCTTGTGTAGATTCTCATCTCGTGATATTTTAACCAACCTTTCTTCACTTAAAGCAGAAACTTATTCTTTATGCTTTGCAACTTTTGCACCTGCTTTTTCGGGTTTAGCTGTGCCGGCTCCCTCCAATAGGTTTAAATAGGTACTCATGTGCAGGTTGATAAAATAAGAAGAAACATCCCAATTTTATTACTTTCATCAATCTCTAATATTAATTGCGCTTTTCGTGTTGAATCTTTTTGCATGCCTAGTGTTAACAGTACCAGGGAATAAAGGTTTCAGAGACGTGCTTGAGTTCATCAATTTAGTTAGTCCTTTAAGATAGCACGTGCGGCAATTTGGTAAAGAAGTCTGTGCTACATATTAGCTGGGTAGTTTGCGAGCACTTAAGATGATAACTTACAAGTGTTCTTGCTTGCGAGCAGTATCCGAAGGGATCAAAATATTAACGAGATAGCGTTAAGAGCCCCGTGTCACAGAAAAGGAGCTGTCATCGTTGGCGGCGGCGGCGTTAGCCGTGAGCGCAAAATTCTAGAAGCATCCAGCAACTCCTACCAGGGTTGGAAATAGTGTCAGCACCGACGCCTGCCCCGACCTCACAACCGTAGGCGGAATCGGACAAACACAATGGGAAAACCTATTGGAAAATTTAGGCAGCGACCACTACATAATAGAGACGCAAGTAACCTCAGACAGGCTAAGACGGCAGTGGGGCACGGCAGAAATAACGGACTGGAATGTGTTCCGCGCAGCCTGCGACAGTAACTTTACCGAGAATGGCATACAGTCGATAGAGGAATGGGGATCTATGCTAAGGGATACGCAAGACAAGTACACGAAAAGCATAAACCGAACAGCGGAAGCACCCGAGGTGGACGGTCGGCTGCTCAGACTCTGGGATGCTAGGAACAGTCTCACCAGGAGATGGAGAAAACAAAAACAGAACAGGAAACTCAAGTTTAAGATCGTCGAAGTTAATGCGAAAGCAGAGGCATATGCCACATAGCTGGCAAATCAATATTGGCAACAATTCAGTGATTGTCTTAGTGGGACGCTAAGCACAACACGGACTTGCCATATCCGTACAGCGCTCCTCGGTCCGACTAAGACAAAAGCAGAAAACAATAAAGCCATATACCGGTTAATCCGCCAATTCGATTACACTGACTCGGAACTCCTCGACAGAATGCAGGCCAAATGGTTTGGTAGCACGAACCTGCCGACCTATACAGGGGAGTACCGGGGAGACGATAACGCTAACCTCGACAGACTCATCACAAGAGAAGACGTCTACGCCACCATACGAAACGCCACCAGAAACACGGCCGCGGATAATATAAACAACGCAATGATCCACAACCTGAGCGATGCGCTGGTCGCCGAACTGACCGACTTCCTCAACAAACATTGGGAAGATGGAACAGTCCCTGAGGAGTAGAAACATGCCGAAGTGGTGATGATACCCAAGCCAGGCAAAAAACTGCAGATAGAGAACCTCAGACCACGCTTACCTCATGCCTGTGAAAGCTCTACGAGCGAGTGGTAACGCAGAGACTTCAAAACTACACGGAAGACAACGAACTGCTCTCTCACAGCATGTTCTGCTTTAGAGCAAAATTATCAAATCAAGACGTACACCTTCAATTGTATAAAGTACTTCGGCACGTTCCTAGAGACAGAGAAAAAGTAATAATGCGCCTAGACATCAAAAAGGCTCTTGAAAATGTGAGGCACGAAGCAATCTTTACGAGCCTGGACGACCTGAACTGCGGGCGAAATATTCACAGCTACATCAAAGCCTTCCTATCAAACAGAACTGCTACCATCGGTATAGAAGAACTATGATCCGAGAAGTTTCGAACACCTAACAAGGGAACATCTCAAGGGTCGGTCATCTAGCCCACGCTATTTGACGTCGCGATGATCGGACTGATGAAGCAACTAGAAGAAATCGCCTACATACACCATGCCATTTATGCCGGCGACATCACCATATGGACTAATACTGGCTGACTCGGCGACAAAGAGGATAAGCTACAAGAAGCGGTCACCTGCGTGGAAAACTACGTCAGAGTAAGAGGGCTAGCGTGCTCGGCCGTAAAATCTGAGTTCTTAGGGTGTGGAGAGGAAAACAAAACGGAACAATCCCTACCAGTAAAGAGCTTCGACCTAGAGCCTACCTCGATGGAGAACCAATACCAGAGAAGACGCTCATACGAGTCCCAGGGATGTGAATAAAATCAAATCAACGCTGTACCCATACCCTTCCGCTATTAAAGGCATCTGTACTCAAAGTGGCCCGCATGATTACGCGCATCTCACATAGACGTCAGGACATGCGAGACGAAGACACACTCAGGCTGGTCAGGAGCCTCGTGGTCAGCCAGGCGACGTACAGACTCCCGTACTACAACCATATTAAGAGGGAAATACAATACGTGGACGAGATTTTACGCAAAGCGTATAAAACCGCGTTTCGACTACCCTATAACACCTCCACTGAAAAGCTCTTAGCCTTGGGACTGCTCAACACGTTCGAATAACAACGAGAAGCGCAGCATGGTGCTCAAATGCGCAGACTTCAGCAGACCCCTACAAGCAGAGTTCTCTTAACGAAACTGGGCTACACCGAACAAATGCGGGAAATATTGAGAACCGAAACGATCCCGGATGTGTACAGCAGCACGCTCAGGGTGGCAGTAATACCAAGAAACATGAACCCTAACCTCTGCAATGACCGCAGAGAGGCAAGGGCCCACCGCTTACAGAAGATACATGCATCCGAGGACGCAACAGTGCACGTGGACGCTGCCACGCACGCCATAACCAGGGGACAAGACACCAACAACGCAGCGGCAACTGTAGTCAACTCCGAAGTACACGAGATTACCAGCGCCTCATTCCAAGACTGCACGATAGCCGAGGCTGAAGAAGCTGCCGTCGCTCTAGAGGCAGCGGAGGGCTATCGGATTGGACGGTCACTGACAATTCTTACTGACTCACAAGCAGCCTGCAGCAACTATCTTTGCGGCAGAGTCGGTCACATAGCGCTACGCATGCTCCGCTCTGTAGACTGCAAGCCACTACAAACAGATGCAGAACCACACAAGCCGATCAAACATAAGATCATCTGGGTAACTGGGCACGCGGGAGTGGCAGGAAACGAAGATGCGGACAGGATAGCTCGAGGATATACTAACAACCGAGCATTCCACGTCAACGACCTAGAGGAATCCCTGGCAGTACCTCGGGAATGCTCGGCCAAACTAAACAACTACAAAGGCAGCCGGATGCGGTACCCACCACCCTACAAATCCTTAAACAAAGAAGAGGCTGTCACATGCAGACAGCTACAAACGGGGTCATATCCAAACCTAAACACACTAAGTAAAATTCATCCCAAACTTTACGCACACAATTGCCCGTGGTGCCATGAAAAACCTACACTTTATCACATAGCATGTGCATGTGAAAAAATCGACGTCGTCCCAGTTTACCATACCAAGTGAGGAGCAGTGGGAGGGTATGCTCTCCAGCGACTGCCGCGATGGCCACATCGGTCTGATACGACGAGCTCAGTTCACGGCAGCATCCAGCAGAGCCCTGGAATAGGGGCAACCGACCGGTGTGCTGATGGACTCATCTGAACGCATAAAAGCACTTCCGCTAGAGCTGAATAAAGTCATGGCATCCTACCCTATCCTTCATGGCAATCAAGAACTGTTATTTGAGAGTTTCTTGAAGGATTATGTGTGTAAAATAACAAGTTTTCTGTAATTGTACATTCATGTCTTGTTCTAATTCTTTGCCTCAGTCTATCGAAGAGCTGAAACAACTGATGAGCTGCGCTCAAATGTCTGATTAGGAAGTAACGTAATCGTCGGCAATTTTTAATATAGGTAGCGAAGCGTTGGACGCAGTAAGAAAATACATCGACTTAGGGGCGTAGGTTCTGACTACGAGAATAAAATCACGGAGAATTATGACGTATCAAGATGAATTTCGCAAGTGGTCCAAAGTGATGAATAGGTATTTACTAATATCCCTCAAGAAGAAGTATATATTGTAACTGCTCTATCATACCGGTAGTCATCTACAAGCTAGAAACGGTGATGCTAGCGAAAATGTTAATCATAAATTGATAACATTGCAGAAAAATAAATAGGGTTGTGAAGGCATGAACCCGAAGACAAGATAACCGATAGTCGTTAAGGACAAGAGCAGCAGGGAGCAAACGAGAATCCGGGAGGGGATGGTTCAATTAGGAAGTTTGTGAGGATAAGGTGGATACAGCTGTCACAGGACATTTATATCTAGAGAGATATGAGAGAGTCCTTTTTCCTGCTGTGGACGTAGATAGGCTGATGATGACGTTGATAGCTTAACCCTAGAACCAAGCTTGTTCATATATGCAGAGATTTGTGAGTATTGAAGAAAATAAGTAAATCATGCCGCTCAATATAGCTGCCGTTACCAACGTAAAGGTCGCCATAACACTTGTTACGACCACGGATATATATTGGCAAGCATTGCAGCTTCACTGAAGCATAGCAGTCGAAGAATATATATATATATATATATATATATATATATATATATATATATATATATATATATATATATATATATATATATATATATATATATATATATATATATATATATATATATATATTGTAGTGTGCCAACTGTGACAGGTTCCGCTACCGCCATGCGCCGACACTGCGCTGCGCCTGACGACGACGAAGTTATGCGCCGACACTACGCTGCGCCTGACGACGACGAAGTTGCTCCGCTCTCTTGGTGCTGGCTACGCCCGTCTACGCTGCCAGATCCTGCACGGCGGTTCGGTGTCTTGAGGACGCCTAATAAACGCACCCCTACAATTGGTGGAGGTGCGGGGTACGTCCCCTACCAACCTGGAACTCCGGAGCCGTACGCTGCCGCCTGTGTCAACCATACCAGATGAGACTGCCCCAACACCGGCGGCCAGTTCAACCACCGTCATTTGTTCTGGCGCCATCCGGCAGCGTGACCCTGCCCTCTTCAGTGGGACTGCCGACCAAGATGTTGACGACTGGTTGTCATCGTATGAGCGAGTGAGCAGCTATAACAAGTGGGATGACACTATCAAGCTGAGTAACGTCATCTTTTATCTCACGGACGTGGCGAACCTCTGGTTTCGAAACCATGAGGCGGACCTACCCACTTGGCCCGTATTTAAGAAGAGCTTTGCGGAAGTGTTCAGCCGCCCTGCGGTGCCCAAGCTCCGTGCCGAACAGCGCTTACGGGACCACGCTCAACGCATCAACGAGACCTTCACAAGTTACATTGAGGACATCGTTGACCTCTGCAAACGTGTCAACGCCGCCATGCCAGAAGCGGACAAGATCCACCATATCCTCAAAGGCATCGCTGACGACGCATTTCAGATGCTGCTCGCGAAAAATCCCACCACCGTCAGTTAGGTTATTAAGCTTTGCCAGAGCTACGACGAGCTCCGCGAGCAGCGCGCTTCTACACGGCGTGCCGGCGTCTGCGACGAAGCCCTCTCCACACTGGCCCTGAGCGGTACTACTCCTGAGGACTCCCCTCTTCTCAACTAAATCAAAGCCTTCGTTCGTAAAGAGGTCGCTCGCCAGCTGTCCCTCATATCCCATTTTCAAGACCCCGCCCGCCAAGTTCCTGACTCGACCCCGTCTTTGGCTCCTACCATTCGCCGTGTCGTGCAAGACCAAGTCGCTGATCTGCTACCGTCCAACCCTGTGCCCGCGCCTGTGACCGCACCCCTGACGTACGCCCAAGCGGTGGCCAGGCCACGACATACGCCGGCACCCGATTCCTACCAGGCCGCCCCTTCTTTCAGTCCTCCGCCGCCGTTTGAGCCCCCGTCTCAAGCTCCGTTCTCAAGGGTTCGCCCACATCCTACCAATCCCTGGCGTACTGCAGACAACCGAACCATCTGTTACGCCTGTGGTCTGCCCGGCCATGTCGCGCGGCTTTGCCGCCAGCGCCTTCCGCCTTCTCGACCTGACCTGCGCTCCTACCCGTACGATGCCGAACTATCCTCGCCGAGAGGGCCACCTGGTCCCCCCTTTGTTTCCCCTGATCGCCAAATTTACACCACTCGCCGATCGCCTTCCCCTCGACGCCGTTCCCCTTCCCCGATGCTGCGACGTTCTAGCTCCGCGCTTGAGGGAAACTAACAGCCGCAGTTCCGGGGGCAAGAACTGCGCTTGTTTCGAACTCCTCAAGTCCTCCGTGTCGTCCCGCTAATGTAATCGTAGTGTTCGTGGAAGGTGCCAAGGTTCTCGCCCCCGTCGACACGGGCGCTGCAGTATCTGTCATAAGTGAAGCTCTCTGCCGCCGACTCCGCAAAGTGACTACCCCACTTTCTGACTTTTCGCTTCGCACCGCCTCATCACAGCGCATTCATCCTTCAGCCGCATGTACGGCCCATGTCCTCATTCAAGATGTTTTGTACACCATCGAGTTTATTGTGCTGTCTCACTGCTCACACGACATCATCCTGGGATGTGACTTCCTTTCGACTCATCTGGCCGTTATTGACTGCGCTCGAGCTGAAATCGCCTTTTCTCCGCTGTGTGACGCTCCCTTTTGCGACGTACCTACGCAGTCTGCCAAACTTGTGGTAGCGACTGATACCGACATTCTTCCGTTTTCTGCTGCCCTCGTGCCGCTCTCCTGTGTCGGCGTCCCTCATTCAACTGTTTTCTTCACGCCTTCCGAAACCGGTTCCCGCCATCCCTGCCTCCTGCTTCCCTTTGCTGCTCTGACGATCGACCATGGACAAAGTGCAATTTACGTCTCGAACCCATCTTCGTGCCCGTCAGCAGTGCTCCGAGGTGAATGCCTCGGGCGTGTTGAAGAACTTGATTCCTGCCTTCCCTACCCTATTCTTGATACCACCGCTTCCTTCGATGTCGATGTGCTCAGCTCTTGTTATGTTAAGAATGATCCACCGCTCTCCGACGTCTTCCACCGTGCCATTGATGCCGACCTTCCACCCGCGCTACGTGATCAACTCGTCGCCCTCCTCCAGCGCTTCAGTTCTTCTTTCGATCTTCCTCAGACTGCCTTGGGCCGTACGTCTGTCGTTGCGCACACCATCGACACCGGTACACATGCCCCTCTTCGCCAGCGCCCCTATCGTGTCTCGGCTTCTGAGCGCCGCGTCATTTCTGATCACGTGGACGACATGCTCTATCGGGGTGCCATACAGCCCTCCCACAGTCCCTGGGCGTCTCCTGTTGTGTTGGTAAAAAAGAAAGATGGTTCCATCAGGTTCTGTGTTGATTACCGCCGGCTCAACAACATCACACGCAAGGACGTCTATCCCCTGCCACGAATCGATGACGCCCTGGGCTGCTTGCAGGGAGCTCAGCATTTCTCCTCGCTGGATTTGAGGTCAGGCTACTGGCAGGTGCCCATGGCTGACGCTGATCGCTCAAAAACTGCCTTCATAACACCTGACGGCTTATATGAGTTCAACGTCATGCCGTTTGGCCTTTCTAACGCACCGGCAACTTTCGAACGCCTGATGGACACTATCCTTAGTGGACCACAATTGGGAGAGTTGTCTTTGCTATCTCGATGACATCGTCGTCTTTTCTGCGGACTTTTCTTCTCATCTCATCCGCCTCGAGCGCGTTCTGACTTGTCTTACTGACGCTGGGCTCCAGATGAATTTGAAAAAGTGCCGCTTTGCTGCCCGACAACTCACCATTTTAGGACATGTAGTCTCTAAAGACTGCATTCTTCCGGACCCCGCCAAACTTCGTGCAGTTGCCGAATTTCTGAAGCCAACCTCACTGAAGCAGCTCCGTAGCTTCGTTGGCCTTTGCTCTTACTTCCGTCGCTTCATCTTGAATTTCGCCACGATCATCGCTCCTCTGAGCCAGCTACTCGCAGGCAGCTCCAACCTCTCCGCTTGGAGGCCTGCTTGCGATGACGCCTTCGACACCTTGCGCCGCCTTTTGGTTTCGCCTCCCATCCTGCGCCACTTTGAACCGACTGCGCCTACTGAGATCCACACTGACGCCAGCGGTATTGGACTGGGTGCCGTTCTCACTCAACGCAAACCTGGCTTCCGTGAATATGTGGTCGCCTACGCCAGTCGGACCTTGAGCAAAGCGGAGGCCAACTATTCTGTTACCGAACGTATGGCCATCATGTATGGCCATCATTTGGGCCATTGGAAAATTTCGCCCTTATGTCTACGGTCGCCCGTTCTGTATAGTAACCGACCACCATGCCCTGTGCTGGCTGGCCTCTCTCAAAGACCCGTCAGGCCGCCTAGCTCGCTGGGCTCTGCGATTGCAGGAGTATGACATTCATGTCATTTACCGCTCTCGCCTCAAGTATAATGACGCGGACGCTCTTTCCCGCTCGCCGCTACCTAGTGCTTCATCGCCTGCACCTGTGTCTGCTTACGACTTGTCCTCGCTTGCCACTGCCGACATATCCACCGAGCAGCGCAAAGACCCTTGGATCGCCACTCTTATTAACTTCCTTTCGTGTCCTACGACTGATAATTCGTCCCGTTCCCTCTTACGTCAAGCCCGTCACTTTTCTATTCGGGACGGTCTCCTCTATCGTCGCAATTACCTGTTCGACGGACGCAAATAGGTCCTAGTGATCCCCCGCCATCTACGCACCGACATTTGCGCCGGTTTCCATGCGGACCCCCAGTGTGCCCACGGCGGCGTGTTGAAAACCTATACGCGTCTGCGTCTCTGATTTTACTGGCGTGGCATGTACCGCTTTGTTCGCCACTTTGTGCGATCTTGCCCATCCTGTCAACGGCGTAAATGTCCGCCTCACACCTCGCCTGCTCCACTGCAGCCGTTACCCTGCCCTGCCCGCCCGTTTGACCGCGTTGGCATAGACCTCTACGGCCCCCTCCCTCCCACTCCCGCTGGTCACCGCTGAATTATCGTGGCCGTGGATCATCTCACACGTTATGCTGAAACGTCTCCATTACTATCTGCCTCCGCCCGCGACGTGGCTTCCTTTCTTCAAAAGAACCTGATTCTTCGCCATGGTGCTCCTCAAGAACTGCTCAGCGACCGTGGACGCGTATTCCTGTCTGACGCTCTTGAGGCCCTCCTCAAGGAATGCCGCATTATCCATCGAACCGCTTCGTCTTACCACCCTCAGACCAACGGCCTGACCGAGCGTTTCAGCCGAACCCTCAGTGACATGTTGTCCGTGTACGTCGACGCCAACCACCCCAACTGGGACCAAGTTCATCCCTTTGTCACCTACGCATATAACACTGCGACACAAACCACCACTGGATTCTCTCCCTTCTTTCTTCTGTAGGGCCGCGAGCCCCCCTGCACGATGGATACTCTTCTTCGCTACCGACCCGACATTTCCGAGTCCACGCCACTGTCCGACGCTGCCAGGTACGCTGAAGAATGTCGCCAGCTTGCTCGCTCGTTTACCACGCAGACCCAGTGGCAGCAAAAACATGACCGCGACACTTCCGCGGCCTCTACCTCCTACCCTACCGACTCCCTTGCGTGGCTCTGGGTGCTTCCCACAACTCCCGGCCTTTCGCGGAAACTGCTGCATCGGTATCATGGTCTCTACCGGGTTCTCAAGCAAACATCTCCGGTCAATTATATTGTTGAGCCTGTTGCACCCGCTGCGGACTTGCGTCGACGCGTGGCCGCGAAACCGTCCACGTCGACCGACTGAAGCCGTACTACGACCCCTCTGTTCTTCCTTCCTCTTAAGACGCCAGGATGGCTCCTTTTCACCCGGGGGAAACTGTAGTGTGCCAACTGTGACAGGTTCCGCTACCGCCATGCGCCGACACTGCGCTCCGCCTGACGACGACGAAGTTATGCGCCGACACTACGCTGCGCCTGACGACGACGAAGTTGCCCCGCTCTCTTGGTGCTGGCTACGCCCGTCTACGCTGCCAGATCCTGCACGGCGGTTCGGTCTCTTGAGGACGCCTAATAAACGCACCCCTACAATATATATATATATATACATACATATAACGTGAAGACTTGACCAGTTTGCTCTGGACAACACCCTGAGCTCTTATCAATAACTTCTTTGTATAGCTACTGGAGGCCCATACAATGACAAGGAGGTTGATAGGCCCCCGCTTTCAGTCATCTGTCAATGGTCTGATTGTTCTTGTTGCCATAGTTAGCTTTGCCAGCTAATAAATGCAATAAATTCTTGATTCTTTCAAAGGGAAGCTTCGTAAACGATAAATGTTTCAATATCAAGTCTCAACATTCCGAGAATGTTAATATTGAAGCACCAGAGAGGCCAAATCATGTGCTCATGTGTAAGAACCGCTTGCGTGGAGTCACTCAGAAAAAAATATGAAAAATTTTTGTACATTTTAGCACTAAGCTTCCCCTGTGCTTTTTCTTTGTCTATCTCGGTTCTAAAGAAAAAAAGATAGCCACCGCACTGGATAATGAATAATGGTCTCCAAAGTCACAGATCCACTATGCAAACCGCTGTTAAATACCACAACTGCCAAACGTGAGGAAATCTGGTAAATGCTACCTCCAAATTATGTTAATTATTTATAGTTGCACAGTGCGCGTTTATGGCATGCCAAGAAATGGAAGTTCATATCTGCAGCCAGATACCAATGACTTCACCGAGGCTTCCATTTTGCAGAATTGGAGTGAAATCTATTCTCGACACCATGGCTAGAGGGCTGTGGCTCTTAGTGCTTACGCCCAACACACTTTTCAGTCTTGAAATTTCGCACTAATCTCCTCGGTTTCTGTAACATTGCCTTTCACTTTGCCCAACATGGCACTGGGGGCCACGCCGATGAAAGCGCTGCGAATGCTAGCGGGAGGCGAGAAGTACGCCGCCTCGTACTGCGCGCACGGCATTACAGAGCAGTGGTGAGGATAAGCACCATAGAGAAGCTCTGCTGAAAAGATGGTTGAACGGGAAAACAGTTTGACCCGGTGCTAGCGAAGGCAGCGCTAAAGTTGTCGAAAGAATAGAGCTCACGAAAGACAGAAACTATCTGACCAGTGGCTGGGTAGATACAGTTGTCCACTTCAATAGCGCTAGAATGGCGCGCTATTAAGGCAAAAGCCTTTAATGCCTCATACTGTCGTGACCAATACGTGTTAGCAAATGTGTCCGCGTTTCGGATGCATGCCTTATATCGGCATTTTGCAATCAATAGCCAATCGATACTTAATCGCGTGCAATTGAAAGACCTCAGAACATGATATAAAGTGATTTCATGATTATATCATTGTACTTAATGACTAATTGGTTGGTTAGTTTTGGTTTATGGGGTTTAACGTCCCAAAGTGACTCAGGCTATGAGAGACGCCGTAGTGAAGGGCTCCGGAAATTTTGACCACCTGGGTAATTAGTAGTAGTTAAGAAGTGGCATGTGGGACTGTGCACTGCGTCTGTACCTTAACTAACAGTATTAATCAGTGTACTAGTGAAGGCCACATTAACTACCACTAACTATACATTAACAAGCCGCCGCGGTGGCTCAGTAGTTATGGTGCTCGGCTGCTGACCCGAAAGACGCGGGTTCGATCCCGGCCGCGGCGGTTGATTTTCTTTGGAGGAGAAATTCTAGAGGCCCGTGTACTGTGCGATGTCAGTGCACATTGAAGAACCCCAGGTGGTCGAAATTTCCGGAGCCCTCCACTACGGCGTCTCTCATAGCCTTAGTCGCTTTGGGACGTTAAACCCCATATACAAATAACCAAACCATTAACCACCATTAATAGTTAGACCTTTCCAGACGTTTTGTATACGCTATGTCGAACATTCTAGAGAGTCCCATCACTTCACAGGTGAGTGACAGGACATGATGGATGACAGAACAATAATAAAGATCAATTAGCCTAATTAACCTTTTTATTCAGACCACATAAATAAATAAGACAAGGAAAGTGGTCGAGTTGGGGAAATGAACCAGGGTCTCCGGAGTGAGAGACGAGGGCGCTAACCACTCCGCCATGCCAGCTCGATGGTTTGAAATGAACAAAGGAGCGTCTAGCTAATACGGCGTATTCGTTCACTCCCATCTTCCTGCCTTCCCTTACGGCGAGGTTCAGGTGTCCACCGAGATATGCGAGAGAGAGTAGATTTCCTTTCCTCACAAACCAATTTACCGACGAGCTAGGCGTAGAACATGTAACAAGTGAAGGCGGGCTAGTTGGTGGTTGACAATGGAGTGCATATTGCAACCGCGCAAAACGACGCAGGACGAAGAGAGGAAAGCACAGGACAAGACGTAGAGCCGAATGGGCGATGGCGTTTTGTGGACTCCCTGGCAGCGTTGCAAGACGCTATCGCGTTCCACTCCTAGAGGCGAAGCTTAAAATCTTAACCACAGAGCAGTGACACAAGCAGCAACACTGCGCTTAAGGCTTTCGCCTCACCGCACTTTAGGTCAACAAAATGCCTCCTGAATTTTTTTATATATCTATAACAATCGGCGCTGCTTTTATTGCGGAAGCAATCCTGCGCAAGGTTTTGAGCCTTCAGCGTCGTCCTGGCGGTTTCACGTTTGACCTTTAACTTGACCTCTCTTGTGACATCACGCCAGACGGAGAGAAAACTGGGGCCGAACTCAGGTCGTCGCTGCTGTTTCAGCGGATCCACGCCGCACCGCGCAGCTGTGATGACGTCACGCAAGATGGAGAGAAAACTGGGGCCCCAGCTAGGCTCGTCGCAGCTGTCTCAGCGGTAGGGTGCCTCGATGCCAGCGCCGAGGCACCCTACCCAGCGGATCCACGCCACGCCGTGCAGCAGCTGCGTGTCGCTGCCGCGAGGAGGTGCTCGCTGTGATGACGTCACGTCAGACGGGGATAAAACTGGGGCCCCAGCTCGGCTCATCGCTGCTGTCCCACCGGATCGACGCCGCGCCGCACAGCAGCTGCGCGCCGCTGCCGCTTGGAGGAGCTCGCTGATAACCATAAGCTTTACTAAGAGCACCAACAAGACACAGCACCAGCCAAACCAGACGCAGCCAGGGCTATTGCTTTCGCAACTTACCGGGCTTAACCAAGCTAAGCCTCTGCCAATTTTTTCAGACCGGCACAGCTTTTCAATACACCTGGAGTTAAAACACAATCTATGGCACACCCGCGCACCGCCAGTGCTGAGAAAATGTGCGCAACTTTGTATGTGAAACCGAGAGCGTCTTCCTAGCTGTATTGCTGTACAAGTACCAAGCATACAAA
The DNA here is from genome assembly GCF_055824585.1 of Amblyomma mixtum. Lineage (NCBI taxonomy): Eukaryota > Metazoa > Arthropoda > Arachnida > Ixodida > Ixodidae > Amblyomma > Amblyomma mixtum. The sequence continues at coordinate 216,378,799 of NC_143013.1, forward strand.
GTCCATTGTTGAAAACCAAAGATAAGTGAATTATCTGCACTCTCGTGGCGATGACTCAGAAAGAAATGCCTTGGCCAGATTTGACATGATGCCCATGTGCGTTGCATTTACTTCCAGTTTGTGCAATGCGTTCTCCAAGAGAACGCTGCTTAGTTTTGTTCGTGGCGATTATTGTTACTGTTCGTTTGATTTATCTCGTGTGATAGCTCGGGGAAAATTCTCTAAGAGGAGCGGCAGAGTCTACACTTGGTAACTTTGTTGGCTGATACTTTGAGGCCTCTCTTCTCGAGAAATAGTCAGATTCGTCTGCTTAGAGGTGTGGTAAGAAAAATTAGGTGGCTGTTTGCGATTATTGCTACCCTGAGCCTAAGGCGCATTGCTGCGACAATTGTATTTTGTCTCGCCGATAGTATATGTAGTTCAAGAGCGAAATTACAGTGAGCACTGAAGACTGCTTTCGTGCTTTGAATGTGAAAACATCGTTTGTATTTTATTATGTTTTTATTTTTCGCTTTCTTTGTAATGACACACACACTTATTAAAGTGAGCATAGATCCGTAAGGCAACGCGTAGACTAGGTTCATGATTGTTCGCTAGGAGGAAACGCGGTTTTCAGTCCATAGGTTGAATCCTTGCCTCTCAGTCTTAAATACCTAGGTTCAATGCCCCGTAGCTTCCGAAGAAATTTTGTTTTTATTTGACATCCCGTCGACGTCACCTGGCATTTTGTGGCCACTGCTGCTGGTCAGCGCCGACACCGGGTTTTGTTCTGTATTACTCATAAAATGATTACGCATTAGAAGAAATTCTTTTGCCATCCAGCGCTGGTCAGCATCTAGCTCCGTGCAGTCTTTTCGTCCTTCCGCGCAGCGTTTGAAAGCGCATTGTCAACAATTGTTCAAGTAAGCACCTAAATTTTACGAGTTATTTTATAATGGAGTTGGTGCGCGCGCAGTTTTTTTATTTCATCGCCAAGATGAGTTAAAACCCACTCAAAAAACGGCCACATCGACATCAAAGCGAAATACGAATTTTTTTCAGCACAATATATATTTCTTGTTTTCCCCCAGAAACCGTTGGGATGCAACTACAATTGCAGCGGCACACTCTGCACACAACCAGATGGCTACCATTGTTATGTATGTATATTATTGGTAAATTTGGCATTGCATTCTTTAATAACAACTTTTTTCAACCTTTCCCACTACTGCTATTGGCTTGGCTCTGTGTTGCGACATATTCAGCCATTTGCGATCCAACTGCGCTGAACTTGCCCACGAAGCTTGCTTTCGTTGTTCTATTACAAGGGTTTGAAGCCTTGGAGGCCTGAAAACGTTTTCCGAGCACTGCAAGGAACGTTAGTGCTGGAAGAGGAACGAATATCGCTACCGTACATACAGGAGCGTTAACTTCCAGGGGCTGCCTTTGTTACGAGAGCGACGCTAGATCTTGATAAAAAAATTTGGAATTAGAAGGTCGGAAAAATTTCCCATGGTCCCACACAGGAGGCAGGAGCGGATACTCTTTCTATAACTGCGCTGGTATCGCAGGTGAAGGTTGAAGGTTGAAGGTTTATTTCCGCAACTGGGTGTTGCGAGGACAGCCAGGGAAAAAGCTGTATAGACAGCTTGAGAGGTCCTGGCTTCCTCTTACAGTGCAGCATTGACGGTGGCGGAGTACGACATCAAACAAAATGTAAGTAAAGTATGTTCGGAACAGAGAATGAGACATGTACGTTCAATACGTAGTACATTGTGCTTATAAAAGAAAGAAGAACTACATTAGATCAAAGAGCCTATAAAGGCAAACACAGGGAGGAGAAAATAAATGACAGCAAAATTGACAGGTGCACTCAAAGTGGTAATAGGAAGAAAAAAAACTACATGAACATTTGGGGCAATTCTTTCAGAGAAATATTGGATAGGTCAAGATTCTTGTGGCAGTACAACTGGTTCAGAAGTGTCGGTAAGGTATGCTGCAACATTTGCTTGCCATAGTTTGTGCGGCATTTCTTAACATTCCAAGGTTCTGCTGCTCGGGTATCATACACAGTTCTGCTTTGCTCTAGCCCAGCCAGTGTAAGTAAGGAGTCATCATTTTTCATTATGGCGAGTTTATATTTATAGCACAGCCTATAGTTATAGATGGACTTCATTGGTATGACGTTGTGTCGATGGAAAAGGCTCGCCGTGTGGAAGAAATATGGCACTTTACATGC